>NW_027101394.1:20000-59191 GCF_035046505.1 Tiliqua scincoides | reverse complement strand
TGAGCCAAGCTTTGATGACATGGTCTCTGTCTAGCTGGTTTCAACCCCTCCCCAGCATCTAGAGCATCTCTTTCCAGGGATGGGATCTCTTTCCAGGGATTGAGTCAGGTGACTCAAGTCTGAGTTGCAAAAACATGTGTTTTTTGCTGACTTGTTTACACTTGAGTGACCTGTGTCGATGACTCGGGCATCGACTTGAGTCTGAGGCCACTGACTCTGCATTCGGTCCCCAGGCATGCAGACTCGAGTCTCTCTGTGCCTGGATGTGCTTGCTTACTTTTTTGCAGTATGAAAGACCTTGTGACCGGGAGAGCAGTAGGGAAGCTCCAGCCATGAGGCAGGAAAGGGTTAATGTTTTGCTTTTGCATTGAGCAAGAGGCGGGGGGGGGGGGAGGCGGGAGTGGGCTCTCTTGTCCATCTCTGAAGGAACTGATGGTCATTGGATGAAGGATGGGCGATTTGATTTCTTTCTTTGGATGGGGTAGGGCAGAAGGTGGAACCCAAGGGGGTTCTTGCCTTAGAATTGGCAGGAGAACCAGGGAAGGGGAGAAAGGGGGTGGGGAAGCCAGGGGGGGAGGCAATTTGCAGCGATCATGCTTTCCAACCACATGGCTCCTGTGGGCTCCGTCGTTACTTGGGAGGAAGAAGCCTATTGAATAACCAGCACAAATGGGACTACTGAGTACAACTGCAAAGGATCAGGTCATATTGATAAGCCTCCCAGCTGCTGCACGAGACCCTCATCCCTCTTGCCGCTTGTGTCCCTGCTCTCACGCAGTCTGTCCCACCCCCTCCTGCCTTGTTTACAGATGGGATGGGGAGTGGTTAAAGAGAACTCTGGCACCCCAGCAGCAGCTCCGTTTTTTTCTGCAGAACTGCTGCAAGCTTTTTAAAGGGAAAGACTTGTGACTCGAGGTTTTTTGTCTCCAAACTGCTCAGGAGACTCAGAAAGTCCAGCCATTATGACTTGCTTTCAAGTCATGTCCCGGGTGCGGAGACTTATGACTCGGCTCAGACTAAGTCAGGCAAGTCAGACTCGGCTGGACTTGCCCAACCTTGTCTCTTCCCCACCCCACAAGTTTTAGAGGTTTTTTTAAAAGGTGAAATTCTAGTCCTCAGGAGGGCTTTTCCTACTGTGTCTCAAAGATGCAGAGGTACCTGGAAAGATCATGTTGCACCAACGTGCGATAGACAGTGGGAGCACTGCAGAATGTTGTTACTGGATACCTAGAGAGAGTCTGAAGAGGTTGACAAAAGGTAAGAACTTGTAGATGCTTTGGCTGCTGGACATCTCCCATGATAACCGATGCTGTGTCTCTTACTCAGGGCCAGCCCCAGACCTCCTGACTCCCGAGGCAGCATGCCAAAAGCTGCCCCCTCACCTGATGCTGTGCTAATCTCTACTCCTCCCACTCACTAAAGCCTTAAAGCAGCAACCACCTCCCCTCCACCTCTTTAATTTCTTTCCCAGTCCAGATTGTAAAAAGAGAGGGAACAGCAATGGAGGCAAGGACAGACAAAAGCGCCCCCTCCCAGTCTGCCACCTGATGCAATTGCTTCAGTTGGCCTCAGGGATGGACTGACCTGTTCGTACTGCATTTTTCAGCTATAGTTACAGTTTGTGATGATGTCACAAGACTACTAACCCTTAGACCAGGGGTGTCCAGACTTTTTGGCAGGAGGGCCATCTCTCTGACAATGTGTCAGGGGCCAGAAATAAAATTTGAATAAATTTACATAAATGAATATATTAGAGATGGAACTTATATGAATGAATGAAGGTCTTGCAATAGTTCAAGGCCTACAAAAGACCTTGCACAGAGCAAGCCTGGTGTTTCCTTTGCTTCTGCTGCTGCATCACATATGTCAGTCCTCATTCCACAACCCATGTGAGAGGTCAAGCAGTCACCCTCATGTTGAGAACAGCTGCGTCGGTCCAGTGCAAGCTCCAGCAAGTCTTCGGAGGGCCAGAGGTGCATTGGAGTCTGGGGGCTCCCCATGGGCCGGATTGGAAGTCCCTGATGGCCGCAAGTGGCCCCCGGGTCGGGGTTTGGGCACCCCTGCCTTAAACAATGGGAGTGGGGGGAATCTGGTACTCGAGCCCAGCAGTGGCCTGAGATTAATCTTTGCAGTCCACCCGCCTGAGACAAACAGCAGCTTCATTGGGAGCAGACGAACATCTCTAGCGGGGAGTCAGCTAACCCCGTTCTCAGCCTCAGAAGCCACCATTCCTACTGCAAACAGAACTGAGCATGTCACGAGCCACAAACCATTTTAAGGCACAAGAAGAGCCTGCAAATGAGTTTCAAATAAAGTCTGCCAATTTACAAGAACTTCCGCATCTGCTCAGTTGGGGGAGACTTTTTCTTGCCCTGGGCAAGGCTCTGTTTTCACGCCTGCGGTATGATATCCACACTGTTTAAATGAGCTGTAGAGGCCACCCCGCTTGGCTCCTGCTGCTCCTCAGAGGGTCACTACCAAAGCAAGGGGGCTTAGCTGCAGTCCCATCAGACAATGTTTTGACTGGCTGGCCAACCGCACGCAACATGCACCTGTCCCCTGGCAGGATTTGGACTCTTACCTTCAGAATCTCTTCCGGAGCAAACTGCGGCATGCTGTGAATGAAGACAGTGACGCCACGGAGCCACGGAGCGAAAACGCTGCCCAAGGCTGCCTTCACCCAGCCCGTGTCAGACATGTTCCACATGATGTCTGAAGGCCTGAAGTCCAGCCAATGCCTGTGAAATGCCAAAATTAAGGTGCCCAAGTTACAGCACGCAAGAAAGCCAACATTTGGAGCTGTATCCAGAGATCATCAGAAAAGAGACTGCTCAGAGTGCAAACTTTTAATGGTTTTACTTATATCAATTTAATGGTCACAGATTCCTTCACAAGTCCTCAGAGTTGTGGTCTGGTGCAGGGAATGAGGGTGTCAAAGGTCAGCCATTCATCAAAGACCCAAGCCTATTTCTTTTTCACATTTTTATGCCACCCCTTCTTCCAAGGAGCTCAGGGTGGTGTCCATGGTTCCTTCCCTTCTTTTGTCCTCACAACAACCCTGTGAGGTCAGTCAGGCTGTGAGAGAATGATTGGCCCAGGTCACCCAGGAAGCTATGTGGCTGAGCAGGGATTTGAAGCTGGATCTTCTAGGTCTAACTCCTGAACCATGACACCATCCTGGCTCCACTTATCTTGGTGGAATTCAAGGTTGCTTAGATGAGCTTCCCAAGTGAAGCTCCATCCAGGCTAGACCTATATTTAAGCTGCCATCCTATACATAAACGCAGCAGAGATAAGTGAGCCAGTGAACATAGTGAGACTGAGGCAGCAACCCTATCCACACTTTCCTGGGAGTAAGTCCCATTGACTATAATGGAACTTGTCAGGCTGGCAGAGGAGGATGGAATGTGCCTCCTTGTCAGTAGCAGAGTATTCCAGTGGCAGAGCAGTGGGGCAGCACAGGAAGCAACCGGTTCCAAACAAAGCCACAGACACAGGCTTGTTAAGTAGACAACAGTGATATGTTGAACAGAGTTTTTGCAATGTGGTGATTGTATATGTAGTCTGCCTGACTTTGTTGAATTGTTGTTTTGTGTGGGTCTTGTCTTTACCTTGCGAACGCACCTAATTTTGTTGTATTTGTGTATATGGGTACAATGAAAAATAAATTTTCTATTCCATTTCTGTCCTAGAGAAGCATGTATTGGTAAAAGGAGCAGGCAGAAGAGTGCTCAGTCAAACGGTCCAGAGGTCAGGGGTAAAGCAAGGCACAGTCACGATAAGAGTTTGAGTCAGAAAACAAACCAGCAGCACTTCACCTAGAATATCCACCACAACAACCCACATTTGGTGTCTGTTCTTGCCCTCTTATATACTGGGGCCAGCCAATCAGAGCAGGGTGACTTCATAGTCTTGTGACCCTCTCTGATCGGCTGCCCAGTGGTGCATTGCAGCACTCCTCCATGGGCCATGTGACTCTTCACACATATCCTGAGCCACATGGCTCTCACCTTACACTGGTGCATCTAATTACTGACCAGTGCTGCAGTTACTTTTGTTTACATTCACTGGGCCTGGACATCAAGGCCCCTGCCACATCCTGGCTGACAACAATTCAAGGCCTGAGAGATGCCAAAGGCCTGACAGAACTTACTTCTAAGTAGACATGCATAGGTGCAGTATTCCAGCACCAATGCAGCCAGGCCAACAGAGTGCACACGGCATCATGTAGTGGATGATGTAGAGGGTGGTCACAAGGCCTCGTTAAAATAAGAGAATGGTTGCTCCCTTACCTTGGGGCTGTGTTGGCATTGGAAAGTTGAATAGGATTGGGCCCTTACAGCCTACAGCAGCAGCCAGCTTACCTGCGCTGCATCCAGTGCAAACTTGGGGCCAAAAGCGGCGCGACTTGAGGCAAGGGGAAAACTTTCCCTTTAACTTGTGTTGCACTGCAGCAGCCCCAGTGGGTCTACTTGGATCTGTGCCACCTGAAAAGATGGCACAGATCTGAGCAGAATGGATTGGCCAGGGGCCATGCCTTGCTACCAAGGAATGAGGTCAGGATCCGGCATAACTGCTGGATCCTGGCTCCACCTCCCACTCCCCAGGAACGCCTGCCCTTCTCCATCCTGAGACACCTCCCCCTCATCCTTTCTGTGCCCCCCCCCCCGACCCCTGTGTCTGCTGAGCTCCGCTGATGCAAACTTATCCTGTCGGGCCTGAATCCAGCAACTCCTTGCAATGGCCTTCCCGACTCCTAAGTTGGCACAAACGCGCCTTATGGTACATTTGCGACACCCCTGGGTTGGCGCACGTGACTTGCACCGGCCTAATCTGGGGGTTAGGATAGCACCCTTACTTGCATAGGTTAACATGCATAGGGTTGCATTTTTAGAGGCACAAAGGATTTGGCAAAAATGTACCTTCCAGCTAAGGCCAACCCAAGACTTAAACTGCTTTGAGTGTGCTCCGCCATCTTGGGTGGGCCTGTGGTTCCACTTGTGAAGAAAATGGTCATTGGTTCGTCACTCCTGGTCTTAGTGCAGTCATGTTTGGAAGACGCCATGCTTGAAAGGAAGGCAGAGAAGTGTGATTGCATTTTTAAAAAAATCACGCTGGTTCATTGCACTTGAAAGTTCAGCAAAAGTGAGAACAGACATTGCCCTGACTGTTACTTGTGGCAGCCTGTATCTGCAAGGGTTGGTAATAGAAAAGTTCTAGGATACAGTTGCTCCCACCATATCCATCAGGGGTATATTTCTGCTGCTACCACGGATACCCCAACCATGGATAGCAGCAAGGCCTGTACTTACTGTTGCTCCACACAAGCCCCCCAAATTACTTTCACTTCATGCTGCCCTCCAAGTGGGCTTCCTTAGCACTAACAGGCATGTGTGAAGAGGAAGCAGTTTGGAGAGCTGCACGCAGACAAACAAGACAGAAACAGATTAGATGTGTGTGACGGGGGGGGGGGGGTAACTGTGAAAACCAAGTCCATATGGAGGGGGCGACTATTTTTATTCAGGTACTGGCTAGTATAACTACCAGGCACAGGAAGTCAGGTCAATATCAAGGTCATAAGTGACCTCCAAGGTTACTTCCAACTCTGAACATGCTGTGATTCAAAGCGCTCTATACTGTCTGCAAGCACTCCACAAACTCCACTTTGTTTCTATTATTAAGATTTAAAGCCTGGTTTATTTCCTATGTGCCCTAGGAATAAAATTATAATCAGAAAGAAGAGTTTTGAGTAAGATTACTAAGCCAGATACAACTTTTTTCAAAACCCTGAAACTCCTGGGGGGTGGTGGCGCTAGTTGCTTGGTGAAGTCATGAGAAGGCCCAGTGATGTCACAAGACTGCCAATCCTTAGGAAATGGGCAGGGAAAATTCATACTCGGGCAGAGTCTGGTGCAAATGGGGAGAATCCCAGTGGTGGCCCAAAGAACAGCTCAACTTAATCATTCGTCTGTCTGAGAAAAGAGAAGAGCCGGAGCTGCAGCAACCACAATTTGTCACATTTCACTGAACTGGTGGACTCTGGAAGCTTTTCAGAGCCCTTCTCAGTGTTGTGGAGCCACTCACTCAAAGAGGTCCTTGAAGTTCAACCACCCGTCCCTCTGGCTTTTGGAGAGTAGCAGCTTGGTTTTCAAAAAGGGACAGGAGGAGGAGATGGAATCCACTGCAGGGGCCAAAGTGTCATTGGTAATAATGCACTTGGCCTTCGATGCTTGGAGTCTGTACAAGACATCACTGGCTGTCAGTTGTGGAGTCCCAGGAATGACAACAGTCCCTAGAAAGTCCACAGATTCATAATTTTGTGGTTAGCTGTTATTTTGCACTCTGAACATACACAGAGTTCAAATCTCGTAGTGTTCCACTCTAAGAACATAAGAGACACCTTGCTAAATTAGACCAGAGATCCATCCCTAGTCCAGCTGAGCTAGTTTTACTCAAGCAGGTCCTTTTCCTGTCTTTGTAGAACCTCTAAAGAGCATCATAATCCAAGCAACCTCCCCAACACTTCACTGTAGCACCACTTTTTTGGCAAATGGCCGAGGCCCAGCCGGCCAAACACTCTTACAGGCACGTATGGACCACTGACCTGTGAGTAGCCCTGCTCCGATTCTGCCATGAGCAGATTACGGTTGTGCTAAGAGCAACCCCAGGACTATCTTGTATCACAACATGAGATGGAGAACATGATAAAAGGAGAAGAACCAACTGCCAAGGAACACCGGTATAGGCAGGCTCTCAGTTGCAACATTTTTTTACCTGTCCTGATGCATGCAACATTCAGCAACCACCACTCAGGGACTCGAGGTAGAATGAGAATGGTCCTATCTCCCTTTTGTAAGCCACAGGGGTCCGAGAGCACATTGGCTACTTTCCTAGACAGAAATCCCAGTTCCTCAAAGCTCCACCTCACTTCCCTCCCTTCGCCGTTTATCCACCACAGGGCTGGGGTAGACAGTCTCTTTCCATCCTGAAAAACAGCAGCAGGAGACTCAGGCTGACTTGAGAATCATCTGCAAGAAAGGTTTTTACTTATGCTATTTTCCACATTTTATGCCGCCCTTTCTCCAAGGAGCTTAGGGTGTTGTACATGGTTTCCTCCCTTTGTCCTCACAACAACCCTGCAAGGTCAGTGATACTAAGAGAGAGTGACTGACCCAAGGTCACCCAGAAAGCTTTTGTGACTGAGCAGAGACTTGAACCTGGATCTTCCATGTCTCCCGAACCATGACATCACCCTGGCTCCCTTTGTATGCTTTACAGGTGAAGGTCCTCCCATAGATGCAACTCCTCTTTTGCCAGAAGTCTGAAATTTTGGGAACATCGAGCCCAACATCTCTTGTACCCAAAGTGCAAATCATACCCTTCAGCCTCCTAGCTCAAGATCGTCCAGCACCTGAAGTGGCACTCTGAATGACACCTCCCACCTTGCATGCCTGTTGCTGTTTCCTCTCTTCATGTTCTCTGGTTTCAAACAGGAAGAGAAGAGTAGAGTGAAAGAGGAAGTGTGGGGGAGACGTGCTCTAGCCATTTCTCTCCTCACCAGAGATGTTGCATTCTAGCCCTCCCACTGCTCTGGTATACACCTTCTCCTGAGTTTTATTTTCCTTTTCAAATGCAAGGAGAGGGAAGTGGCACAGGAGTGGTGGAGGCGGGCACCCCTCACCAGTCTGCTCCCTCAGACAACTGCCTCAGTTGTCCTCATGGACAGGCCAGCCCTGTCAGGAGGACAAGAAGAGAACATAGGCAGTACTGCAAGAATCACGAAAGGGACAACTAAGGACGGCGACTTATCAGGGCGGAGCTCAGTAAAAGAAGGGCTGTCCTGGGTGAGCAGGAACCACTGGAAAACATGGAAGTTCTGACAAATATTCCCAGCTTCAAAACATGTCAGAAGTACAGGCAGCAGCTAGGCAGGAGGCGGTGTCAGCTCTGGTAGAAATGCTCTGTAGTGCATTAGATTTCAGAGACTTGGCAGACCATGTGTGAGTACGTGCCCACTTTCTCATGCAGAAGTTGTCAGGGGGTGCAAAGGACTGTTTATGAGACAGGCATGCAGCCTTCCAGACTGTAGTCTCCCTTTCTGAGTCCCCAGTCTCTCTCCAGTCTTGACCCACCATTATCTAGATCAGGGGTGTCAAATCGTTTCATGCAGCAGGCTGAATAGCATTTGTGGAGTGGGGCCTACTGAAGGCCAGAGGTGACACTGTTAAGCAGAAAGTGATGTCAAGCAGATGATGGCCAGAAATACCCACTTGGTTCTCACTTGGAGACTCATTAGCTTCAAATGACAGGAGAGAAAATGAGCAAACCTGGATCATAGTTTCAAGGTGTCGGAGAGTCCAATTATCACTTGGGCTGCCCTTTCAGCAGTGCCACTTTCTGCAGAGGTGTCACTTTGCAGCTCAGAAGCTGAGAGATGCTCTGCAAAGTGGCGCTTTGGCATAAGTGGCACTGCTGAAAGGGCAGCCCATGTGATAATTGGACTCTCCGACACCTTGGCAGCCTCTCCTTTCTCCCTCTCTCACTCCTCTTCCACCTGTACCTTTCCTCGTCTTCTGAGGCCTCCTTCTCAGACTCTCAGCAGAAGTGGTGCTGCTGAAAGAGTGGCACTGGGACAGCCCAATTATCATGGGTGCTGAATGCAGAGCCACCACGGGCCTTATGTTTGACAATTGACCCGTCTGATCTAGATGGTTTCCAGATTAAAATAATATTCAGAAACCATAATTCCAATCACTGTGTGAAAGCAAGGAATCTGGAGCCTGTATTGAGAGAAATGTTACCTTTTCCCGCTGGGACCATCCATCCAGGACATCACTCGCAAAGTTGAAGTACTCAGGGACTTTCTTTTCACACCGGTTAATGGCTTCAAAATCGGACAGGTTGAGTGAAGCCCATGTCCTGCTGCCTTTCTGGAACATTCTGTGATGTGGCCTGGTGTTCCAGGTAGGTCTTAGTGTTTGGAGTTTCAGTGTCTTCATGATGGATCAGTGTCTGAGATCATGGAGGTTGCTCTTTCAGAGAACAAAAAGAGATGATGTACCATGATTTGTTATAATTGCACTGTGGGGCACTACTGTTGAAAAGGCACTGCTGCCTCCCTTGGCCTACAGTGGGTTTTTAGGTGGTTGCCCATTTGGCCACTGACTAGACTCAGATCTATTGAGCTTCAGCAAAGTCACTGAGGCCCTCAGTCTCCTATGAGACTGACTCCTATGGTCTTGACTGAGTCCAAAGCCCATGACTTGAACCAAAACCCAAGCTACACACAGGAGAAGGGTCTGAGAGATGGCTAGAGGCTCTTGAGGGCTGGATCTGCCCCCAGACTTTATCTCACCCACCTCTGGCGTGGACACAGGTTTACCACCTCAATGAAAAATAGACCTTTGAGTCAAAACACACGTTGCTTTCAGCGTCCATTGGCCCTATTGGGTCAGGGTTAGGGTTAGGTTCTATAGGTCTTAACCATTTTTTGATTTATTTTGTGAATAATAAATCAATTATTTGATTTATTGTCAATTGTCAATTTTGCTTTGTGAACCACTTTTGGTTGAAAAGCAGTATATAAATGTTCTTAATAATAACAATGATGTCTCTTATTTTGGAAATAGCATGCATGGGGGGGAGGCTTGTGAACCAGATTGTCAGATGTCAAAGGGGGGCTTTCACACTTGGCCTCTGCTGTGGGATCAGTTGCAATCCGCTGCCCTCCTTGAGTCCCATTTACATTAAGAAAAAAGCTTCTGCTGGCATTCCTGGAAGCTTTTAGTCTCACATCAGTCACATGTGAGACAAATAAGCACTTGTGTGGCATTCCACAGTTTAATTCTGCACCGTGTGAGAAACCACTTCCTTTGGCCCACCCTAAATCTCCCATATCTGGTCGGTTTCATGGAACAGCCCTGGTTTTGGGGTTGGGAGAGAGGGCAGAAATAACTTCCCTTTTCCCGACATCACCTTGGTGAACATCTCTTGTTGCCGTTTCTCTAACCTGCAGGGTGTGGGAAATGGAAGCTGTTTCGCCTCTCAAAATGGCTGCAGCAGCCGCTTGCAGAGAGAGACTAAACAGAGCACAACCATCCTCTTTCCAAGCATGGTGTGCTTTGCTTAAAATGGCTGCCACAGCCACTTAGACAGACAATTGTAATTGTAAGCAGTTGCCCTCATGTTTGGGGCACGGGAAGGGCACCAGCGTCCCTGGTCCTGGTCAGGCAGCCGGAAGCCTTGGCCAGAGTTCACAATAACATTTCTCCTTTTCTCTTTGGGCTCCTCACCTAAAGAGTAGCCATAACTGTGAGCCCTTTCTGGATTCACCTCTCCCTTTCAATTTGGACTGCAAATAGAAGCTTCCTCACAAAATCCCACATTCCCTCTCTCGCTCCCACTCAGTCTGATTTCAGCTCAGATCCTTCCTCTCTCCCTCCACAGCTTCTTCTTTCGTACACTCAGGCACAGGGACCCAAGGAGGTATTTGAGCCACTGCCTGGTCAGTTTCAGAAGCACACGGAGTTCTGGTGCCTCTACCTGACTTCTCCCTCCTAACCTGCAATTAAATCCCTTGGCAAACTGATCCCATCTCTCCTGGGCTTGTTTTCCTCCCCCTGCTCTTTCATACCCACACCATTCAAGTGCCATCAGTGAAAAGGTCCTGAACACACGTTTGGGAGCTGCAGAGCACATGTCCCAGAGAGAGGACTGGATGGTAACATGATCTCCAGCGATGCGGTGCGTGGAGAAGACTTTTGTCAGTGCTTCCAGGTGAGGTGAGCGTTTTCACCCCAGAGTGTGCCTGTGTCCTGGAAGACCACCAGACTGGAGGTTCCTCTTTCAGGCTTTAAACTGTTGTGCCCAATGCACCCTCTCCATCCAAGTTCACCTTAGTCCCCCCCCCCCCCCCAGCAATTGACAATTTGTTGGCTTCTCAGTCTTGGAATTGCAGCCATCACTAGAGGATAACTGGAAGCATTGTTTACACCAATTAAAATGGGAATAAATGTTTTACCAGCTGACCCCTAACTGTGCAGTTAAGAACATCAAAGGGCACTGTTTGATTCAGACCCCCCAGCCCAGTGACTGGGGCTGCAATCCAATGTCTACTTTCCTGTAAGTAAACCTCACTCAACACAATGGGACTTACTCCTGAGTAGGCACGCAGAGGCTTGTACTCGGGGAAACCTACAAGCAGGAGGGAAAGGCACAGGTCCCCCCTGCCATTGCTCCCCTGCACCTGCTATTCAAAACTTAACTTTTTTAAACCAACTTTTTAAAATACCACATCACATTTTTAATACCAGAAACCGTTGCGCAAGCAGTGCGTTGGGGCATGTGGCTGAGGATCAGTCCTGGCTTTTGGCCTCTTCCAACGTTTGTAGCTTCCAAAGTTGCAGCCATTCTGAAAAAGCTTCTTTGGTGCTCCAGGACTAACTGCGTATGCTCAGCTCAGGGCCAACTTTAAGGCAATTGGACCAATTGCTCCCAACTGGGCCCCGTACCTAAGGAGGCCCCGCGGTAGGTAATCTACTCAGTCAGAAACAGGCCACAACACTTTGCAACTCACACCTAACACCACACTGCAGGTTTGATAGAGAACAGCAACAAATTTCATTGTCTTCTGAATTCCTGAACAGTCAGGAGTGTTTGCTTCCCATTCTACCATAGAGAGATGAAGTCTCTCAGATCGTACAGACCTGGCCCCACAAATTTCCAGTTGGGCCCCACAGCTCCTAAGGTCGGCTCTGGCTCACCTCCATCATGACTCCATCACTGCAAACTGCCTGCCTTGCAGAACTCACCTGAGGGTGGATCTGTTGCCAAGGTCCAGAGCTGAGTGTTCCAGGATGGGTAAATAGCCTCAAAGTGAGCGCTTACCGGGAGAAGATCAGCTGCGATGAAATGTGTATGTCATCTATGTGATTCGGCCGTGAGTTGTAACAACCCCTCGCAGCTCCGCCCTTGTGTCCTGACGGCACTCAGGATCCTTGCTTGTGTTGCATTTGGGTTTACACAGGAAAGGATTATTCCCCCATGAGAAGGCAGTTTTTCATTCCACCAATTATCCGCAGACATAAAAAGCAGGACAGTGAGGGAGGGAGGAAGGAGTATGTTTGCAGACTCAATTCACGGCTAGAGAGGAGTGCCTAATCCTCCAGAGGTGAAGCTCTAATTTCACCATGCGGGGCCACTAGATGATGCAACAGAGGGATGCCCAGAGAGTTAAGCACTGAACAGGTGTGACTGTGGCTGCAGTCCTGGGCTCCTTTAGCTAAAGCGACATGGACTGAAACCGGCGGTATGAAACAAACAGACTAATCCTAACTGCGCTGCCCGTGCCGTGATGCAACAGCACTGAAATGGCCGCTGCTGTAAAGCCCCAGCATTTGCTATGGGGCTATTTGGTCCTGTACCGGCAGAATCACTGGCACAACACGCAGCCTGGTGCCACATCAGCCTGGTTAAGCTGGCCATCTGGATTGAAAGGGGTCCGACCTGGCAGTCCTGAAGGCTCTCCCCCTTCTCAGTTTCAGAGAGGCACCAACTAATGTCTCCGTTCCTGTTAGCAGAAGTCGCATGATGCGTCATGTGTGCAAGTCAGATTGGCGTGTTAGCAATGATGGAACTGAAAAGGATTCTCAGCTTTTAGTTGCCTGTTTCTGCCTCTGTCCTGCTCACCTGCCATTTCTTGCTTCTGTTGCATGTTCCAACTGTTTTGTTTCTGCTCATCATATTAACTTGGGCAAAATGCCTAAAGTTAATTATGGCCTAAGCACCTCTAGTCATGGTTCATAAGGGCCCAGGGGCATATAGATATCTAAGACATTCAAATCTGTTAAGAGATGGAGTCAGGATTCAATTAAAGGCAATGTCATGTGCATGCTGAAAGCCACCCAAGGACTGTGCTAGGAATAGATGAAGCACGTCCAAGTAAGTTGGCATCTGGGGCTGGCCCATCTGTGAGGCAAGCTGAGGTGGTTGCCTCAGGCAGTAGGGATTAGCAGGGAGTGCTCACCTCCACCTCCAATTCTATAGAAGAGGGAATTTTGGCAGGTGCAGCTTATTAAACCCTTCCATGTTAAGCTGCACCTGCCAAAATTCCCTCCTTTATACAGTGGTTAAAGGTATAGGCACTGTGTTTTCCATTGTATCTGGTCACCCTGCTAGTGTCAGTTACACTCTAGCCCAGGGGTGCCCAAACCCCAGCCCAGAGGCTACTTGCGGCCCTCAGGGGCATCCAGTGCAGCCCTCGGGGAACTCTTAATCTCCAATGAGCCTCTGGCCCTCCGGAGACTTGCTGAAACCCATGCTGGCCCAATAGAACTGCTCTCAGCATGAGGACGACTGACTTCTCACCTGAGCTGTGGGCCGACGGCTTCCTCCACTACTTGCTGATTCGCATCTGTGATGCAGCAGTGGCAGCGAAGGAAAGGCTGGCCTTGCTTTGTGCAAGGCTTTTTATAGGCCTTGAGCTACTGCAAGACCTTCATTCATTCATATAAGTTCCATCTCTAATAAATTCATTTACATAAATTTATTCAAATTTTAAATGTAAATTAATTATTTTTTCCCCACCCCTGACAGTGTCAGAGAGATGATATGGCCCTCCTGCCAAAATGTTTGGACACCCCTGCTCTAGCCCACCCAGAGGCATATTCAAGGGTGATGTCATTTGATTCCATGACATCACTTCTGGGTTTGGAGGAGGGCAGCGGAGGTGTTTTTGCAATGTGGCTGCCACCCCCCTTCCTTCTCCAGCAGCTTCCTGGCTTCTGCTGAGCCTCTGCGTGTCCCTGAGCACAGAGTTGTTTGGAGGTTTGGAGTGGCTGGTGGAACTGGGAAACTGCTGCTCAGTGGTGCCCCCTTCAAGTGGCACCCAGGGCAGGTGCCTCACTTGCCACACCCTAGATATGTCTCTGACCCCAGCACTCTCATCTCCTCCTCCTCCAAAATCTCAGACTTCTGGCTAGGTGCTAGGCTGAATGGCTGGGTGAGAAGTAGTTTGGTCCAAGCAGTGGGTGGCATGGTGTGTGGGAGGCTCATTGCTGGTCATTTCCCCAGCACATCGCTTGAAGGGGGTTGTGCCCTGGTAGCCATTCCTTTGAAGAAGGCTGGGGTGGCCGGAGGAGGCAAAGATAAGGACAGAGACTGAGACTTGAAAGTAGGCGGAGCATTTTTTTTATGTTGCTATGCTGGCCTCTGCAGAACAATGCGAACTGGGAGGTGACAAGCAGGCAGGCAGCAGCCCCTGGGAACTCATTACGAAGACAAGTGCTCTTCTCTGAGTTGGGTTCAAGCCTTGTTCTTACCTTGACACCCTCAGAATGAAGTGAGGAAGGAGTACAGATTTGCTCGGTGCCTGGCATGTGGGTCATTCCCACCCTGATCAATGTGAGCTGCCCAGCTGCAGTGCAGGAGACCTGAAACCCACCCCCTTCCTCAGCAGCAATTAAATGCTTTGTCCTTGCCACAGCAAATTATCCCTTCCAAAGGCCCAAGTGGTGAGATCCACCTGTGGGAAAGCTCTGGGCACCTGTTCTTCTGGGAGTGGGGTGTGGTTTTGTTTGCCAGTTAATTGCTCAATTAGTTTCATTGTAAGGCAATCAACAGCTTTGTGATGGAACCAGTTTGCCAGTTTCCCAGGCTCAGTGTGGCCATGAGCCATGAAGAAGAACCAGAATCCTTTGGAAGATGCTGATATGGAGGGGTCAATTCCTTTCTTCCTGTGTTTGCGGAACATGGTTGTTATAAAAAAATCAAAGCTACAATTTGTTGCAGGCAGACTAGGAAGTAGAAGTGGCCTTTCCCATGCGAGGAACCTCACACACCCCAGTCCGTGCTCACTGGAAACAAGAAAGGCAGAATAGGACCAAACAAGAGTCAAGTCCAGAGATTTCCAACCTTTTGCATTTCAAGGCACACTGACCAGGCACTAGAACTGTCAAGGCACACCATCAGTTTTTGGACCATTGACAAGGTACGCTGTGCTGCCAACGGGGGACTCATATCCCTCAATGGCCCTACTAATAAACTTCTTGGCCGTGGAACCACTCTTCAGATCAGACGGATCTCTGGGTGGGTTCAGGGCTGCACTGTTTGCCCCGGATATTGGTGTGGTTCAACCTTTCCTGCCTTCCAGGGGCTCATCCATCCCCTTCTAGTCTGTCTCCTACCTTTTTCCCCTGATGAATATTCAGAGTGTAAAACCCCCAGGGTTTTATCTACAGTTCTGTGGCTTGTATCCATGCCATTCAGGAAAAATAATTTGGTGTCTGATTGCAGTTTAGAAATGAAGATGCCCCTTCCAAGCCCCTGCACAGAAGCAGAGACTCCTCTGGGACCCGGTCTTCCAGATGGACACCTCTCAGTTGCAGCTGCAGGCACAACCTGGATGATCTTGGAACAACAGGGAAGCCACCTTCTGCCTGTGAAAAGGTTGATGCATTGGAGATGACTGGTGTGGTTCTTCCCATAAGAACGTGGGAGGGTTGCAGTCCTGACATTTGAAAGCAGGGCAGCACACTCTGGTCTCGTTGGGCAGCACACTCTGGGCAGCACACTCTGGTCTGTCGTTGGGCAGCACACTCTGGTCTCTGCTGTGACTGCCAGATCACTGTCTTGTATGCTCCCTGGGGCATTTGGTGGGCCACTGTGAGATACAGGAAGCTGGACTAGATGGGCCTTTGGCCTGATCCAGTGGGGCTCTTCTGATGTTCTTATGAGAGCTGGGAAAGGGGTCTCAATGCCGCTGAAACCTGCCTTAACAGCAGATCGATTTATCCAGAAGATGATGGTGACTGACACAATACTGTCTTCTGCAATGCACGGCTTTTGAGCCTAATTGGGTACTGCATTGACACCTGTGACTGGGTCCCATCCAAATGTGGCTGTGAAATGTTAACAGGTGAGGTCTGTCAGCTTTGAACTCTAATTTTTTTGTGGTACTTTGTCTTACAAAACAGAGGAATCACTTGGTGGAGAATATTGATGGCTGGATGGAATGGAGTCCAGGCTTGAAATTAATGAGGCTGAACTCAAACTCTAAGTGAGCCGTTGCTAATCCAGCATTCTTTTCAGGAGAAGCACCATTCCAGCTTCCCACTCGTAGTCCACACCCCTGTGGTAAGTTGACACTCCAAGTGTCGGTGAAGACGGGACCAGTGGAATCACGTGAGTGCAGATAATGTGAGGATAGAGATTGCCTGTGTGTGTGGCGGGGGAGGGGGGGTTGGGGAAATAAGATGCCTCTAAAGCGGAGCTTGTCTCTTGGGCTGTCGTGCACCGTTTCCTGGATCCCGCCGAGCTTCCTCTCCTGCAGCACCGGTGTGGTGGTTGTGGCTTTCCTGATCTTGTGGTCGCTTTAGGTGCATCTCATTTCTGAGTGAGTGTGTTTGGACTTCATGCCATCATGGCAGTGTTTGTCAAGGTGCTCCTACCATAGCAGACTCGAAAGAGCAGTGAATATTGTGGAACTGCTGTGTCTTCTTTAAAGGGTGGTGGCTGTCAATGCTTGCAAAATGGAACACAATTGTCTCTATTTTGTGGGTGCGGCTATAGAAGTTGGGAGAACGAGCAGCACTCGGGTGTCGCCTTAGCGGGCAGACTGCACCTCTGATGGTCAAGACTTACTGGTTCCAGTGCAAGATGAAGGGTTGACCGAATGCTCTTGGGTCTCTCTTGTCTGGTTTTTCCATGCACAACTGGTGCTCTTTGTAAGTACAGCTGGTGGCTCCAGAGCTTGTCCTTGGAGGTCTATGTACAGAGAAGCAACGCAACCTCAGAAGGGGGGGGGGGAGGAAATACTTCACCTCTACCTAAACAAGATGGGGGCTTTTTCCTGCCCAACAAAGGGCAGTTTTGGCCTGAATCCACCAGTCTCTATATCAAATTGTTTCGCAACTTTCTCTGAGGTTCCAGCTGGGGGTCTGGAGGAAATGTTGACAGATATGGATGTGACTGAGCATTTTAAGATGGTGCCCTGTGATTTAAGGTCAACATCCCCAGCTAAGCGCGGAGGAGATAATGCAGGTTCTGAATCCAGCTGAAGGACAAGTCCCCGCTAAGAGGACCCCCTGATTCAAATGTCTGCATTGCTGATCCTATCAACCCCAAGGAGCAAGTCTGGTGGTCCGGGAAATGGCTGTATTTTGGATGAGGACATTGTGAAGATGTTCAATCCATCCTTGGAATTGACTTAGTAACGCATGTCAAGATTCTCCCATTTCCACCACTAAGAATCGTTGGATGGAATCCAGCTAGCTGGAAATCAAAGGTGTGAGGCCTCCTTGCGGGGGAAGGGGAGGTGGCTGGCCCGCCTGGCCTTTCCGAGGGGGACCCCCTTGTGGAGGCTGTGAGGGAACTGGGTCACCCCAGCCCCCTTTGCTGCTTGCCCGCACAAGCCCCTGGCTTCTCCTGAGCCATCCAGTCCCGCCTCTGAACACACACACTCCAGGATCAGAGTAAAAAGTTCTTTATTGTAACTGAGGTTAGTAACTTAAGCAGCTACCATCCAACACAGTGGGCTTCTCAAGGGTAGCTGGAGATGTCAGTATATACATAGCTACAGGAAAATAATAAACCTCACTAGTTTTACTCTACACATGCCTATATACACTTACATAATCCTTCCATCACAGTAATCAGAGTTTCTCCTTGGCATTCGCCAACCCCAGAGGGGACCCAGAGCCAAGCCTCAGCACAGCTTTATCTCACAGCCCGCCAATCATAATTTTACAGTCTTGCTGAGTCATGCTCGTCCCACTTTTGCTGTTCAGCCAATCATGCACTCGGGTCTGCTTTTGCCCTCAGTCCACTCAGAGCCCCCGCAGTACTTCTCTTCCCTGGCGTGATATCAGCACTTGCACCAGTGTGTCATCTCCGGGCCCTTCTTATTCCCAAGGCCATCTGGCCTTCTGGATTTCTTCTACTTCCCACTTCAAAGTTAACTCTTCCTCCCCCTTCCTGCTATTTAACACCTTTCCCATTCCATCACTCTGCCTGACTTCAAAGACATAGCTTCCTTTCCCATGCTTTCCCTCTATGTTAAGTACTCTCCCTCACCTACTTCATACTAACCTATCCCCTCACGCTCTTGTATATTAAATAATCCCTTATAATTCTCCTAACCTCTAAAAACCCCATACACCTCCTTCACAAAGGCCTCAGACTGCCAGAAGAAGGGGGGGGGGGGTTGTGTCACCCAGCTCTCCCTCTTTGGGTTGGCAGCATTTGCCAGGGTCAGGAGCAGGGGCTGCTGTCAGCAGATCCACCTGCCTGCTCTCCCAACTGCCTTGTCCTCCCTGGCCTCCTGGTTTATGTAGGGCAGGCCCCTCCCCTTTGGCCCCTCCCCTTCTCTCACAGGGGTGGCACAAATAGGGTGTGTCTCTCCGTCTGCCCTCTCCTGGGACTACCACAACTCCTCCTCTTCCTCTCTCTGTCTCCCTCCCACCTCCTCTCACCTGGAGCTGCCATGGTTGTTCCTGAGGTGGTTGGTGAGGCTGCTGCCTCTGCCCTGGGCTCTGCCTCTGGGGGGTGGGCTGGTGCTTTAGGGGCAGCTCAGCAACTCTGAACTGGTGCTTGCTTCACATGTCTCTCCTCCTTCAGGACCAACCTGCCTAAATTGTGTTGAACACTTTCCTAAGGACTCTGGACTCACAAGTGGGGGGGGGGGGGAGCAGGGCCAGGGCTGTGTAACAAAAGGAACTGTGGAGGGATGTGTGTGCTTTTTGTTGGCTCATTTAACTAACTTGCATGACTTGTCTCTAATCCCCTTGTGCTTACTCTCTCCCTTTTTGAGGTGTTTTTCAACACTTAAAAGAGGCAAGGGCTGTGCGTCTGGTGTGGGGGAAAAGAGACTGGATTGAATTGGGCGGGTGTGAAAACCTCTGAGTTGGGGGGGGAATTATTTTGTGTTCCATGTATTCCATGTAAACCCAAGACATTCACAGCTAGTGAAGCAAATGCAAGCACAACCATCACATTAATTATTAAATACCTCACACATAAGAACATCAGAACAGCCCCACTGGATCAGGCCATAGGCCCATCTAGTCCAGCTTCTTGTATCTCACAGCAGCCTCACCAAATGCCCCAGGGAGCACACCTGATAATAAGAGACCTGCATCCTGGTGCCCGCCCTCGTATCTGTCATAGCCCATTTCTAAAATCAGGAGGTTGCACATACACATCATGGCTTGTAACCCATAATGGATTTTTCCTCCAGAAACTTGTCCAATCCCCTTTTAAAGGCATCCAGGCCAGATGCCGTCACCACATTCTGTGGCAAGGAGTTCCACACACCAACCACACACTGAGTAAAGAAATATTTTCTTTTGTCTGTCCTAACTCTCCCAACACTCAATTTTAATGGCTGTCCCCTGGTTCTGGTGTTATGTGAGAGTATAAAGAGCATCTTTCTATCCACTTTATCTTTCCCATGCATAATTTTGTATGTCTCAATCATGCCCCCCCCCTCAGGAGCCTCTTTTCTAGGCTGAAGAGGCCCAAACGCCATAGCCTTTCCTCATAAGTAAGGTGCCCCAGCCCAATAATCATCTTAGTTGCCCTCTTTTCCACTATATCCTTTTATCCTTTATTTTTTTATCCACTATATTTCCACTATATCCTTTTTGAGATGTGGCGACCAGAACTGGACACAATACTCCAGGTGTGGCCTTACCATCAATTTGTACAACTGCATTATAACATTAGCTGTTTTGTTCTCAATACCTTTTCTAATGATCCCAAGCATAGAATTGACCTTCTTCACTGCCGCCGCACATTCGGGCGACACTTTCATCGAGCTGTCCACCTCCCCAAGATCTCTCTCCTGATCTGTCACAGACAGCTCAGAACCCATTAGCCTATATGTGAAGTTTTGATTTTTTGCCCCAATGTGCATGACTTTATACTTACTTACATTGAAACGCATCAGCCATTTTGCTGCCCATTCTGCCAGTTTGGAGAGATCCTTCTGGAGCTCCTCACAATCAATTCTGGTCTTCACCACTAGGAAAAGTTTGGTGTCGTCTGCAAACTTTGCCACCTCACTGCTCACCCCTGTCTCCTGGTAATTTATGAAGAGGTTGAGGAGCATCGGTCCCAGGACAGATCCTTGGGGCACACCACTTTCTACCTCTCTGCATTGTGAAAATTGCCCATTAACATCCACTCTCTGTTTCCTGGTCTTCAACCAGTTCTCAATCCAGGAGAGGACCTGCCCTCTAATTCCCTGACTGTGGAGTTTTTTCAGTAGTCTTTGGTGAGGGACTGTGTCAAATGCCTTCTGAAAGTCTAGATATATAATGTCCACTGGTTCTCCCACATCCGCATGCCTGTTGACCTTTGCAAAGAATTCTAAAAGGTTTGTGAGGCAAGACTTACCCCTTACAGAAGCCAGGCTGATTCTCTCTCAGCAAGGCTTGTTTCTCTATGTGTTTTAAGATTCTATCTTTGATGAGGCATTCCACCACCTTACCTGGTATAGATGTTAGGCTATAGTTTCCCGGGGCCCCCCCCTTTCCCTTTTTAAAGATTGGCATGACATTTGCTATCCTCCAATCCTCTGGCACCGTTTTGAGGGACAAACTGCATATTTTAGTCAAGAGATCAGCAACTTCATTCTTCAATTCCTTAACTCTTGGGTGGATGCCATCAGGGCCTGGTGACTTATTGATCTTTAATTTATCATTGAGGTCTGAAACATCTCTTTTAACCTCTATCTGACTTAATTCCTTGGTCAGAAGGGGCCGTTTGGGCAGCAGTATCTGCCCGAGGTTTAGAGTTAGGGTTAGGAAAATAGAATTTTTTAGGAAAATAGAATTTTTATTGGGTTAAAACCACCGTTCTACAAAAAACAAGGAGGGAAGATGCCCATTACAGAAACCGCGAGCAGAGCGGTACAACACAAATACAAATTCAAAGGTAAAAGGTTACATTCCCCCAAAAGGTTACATTTCCCGGGGCCCCCCCCCCTTTCCCTTTTTAAAGATTGGCATGACATTTGCTATCCTCCAATCCTCTGGCACCGTTTTGAGGGACAAACTGCATATTTTAGTCAAGAGATCAGCAACTTCATTCTTCAATTCCTTAACTCTTGGGTGGATGCCATCAGGGCCTGGTGACTTATTGATCTTTAATTTATCATTGAGGTCTGAAACATCTCTTTTAACCTCTATCTGACTTAATTCCTTGGTCAGAAGGGGCCGTTTGGGCAGCAGTATCTGCCCGAGGTTTAGAGTTAGGGTTAGGAAAATAGAATTTTTTAGGAAAATAGAATTTTTATTGGGTTAAAACCACCGTTCTACAAAAAACAAGGAGGGAAGATGCCCATTACAGAAACCGCGAGCAGAGCGGTACAACACAAATACAAATTCAAAGGTAAAAGGTTACATTCCCCCAAAACAGCACCCTCCCCCTGAGCAACGTCTCCCCTGGTACAAAGGAAATAAACACAAATACCCATCCAGGTCAAGTACAATAAAACAATAAAACAAAGATACAACTATTTGTATATTTACAAATTTACACAGTGGCACAAATATGGACACACGTACAGTGGAGTTAAAGTGCTAGGGGGACCCTTCAGGTGATGGGTGGGTGCACCCCTGCAGCCAGCCCCACCACCGCTGATACTTGTCCCAAGGCAGGACGCCCCGCTCGTAGCCGGCCTGGTTCCAGAGTCGGGACACTACAAAGGCGGTCCATGCCTGGGCGTCAGTGGGCTGCCCGCCCCGCAGCTCCATGCCCTGCTGGATGGAGAGGGTGAGGAGGACAAAGAGGTTGATGAGCCTCACCACCGCCCACGGGAATGCAGCAAAGTTCACCCGGCCGTCCACGCTAGCAGCCCTGAACCCGCTCCATGATCCCAAGACGACCATCTCCCAGCCCTGCTCCACCAGGCTCAGCCGGTCCAGGGCCCCGGCGACCTCCTCCCACAGGCGCCAGGCCGGGGCAAACTCACAGACAAAGTGCGTGACCATCTCCCGCGGCCAGGGCTGCTGGTTGCAGGCTGTCTGCTGGCAGAACTTGCACGACTCCACCAGCCAGGGGCTCGTGGCGCCCACCCGCAGCACCTGGTGGAATGCCTGCCATTGCAGCTCCCACAGGCTGTGGGGATCAGGCGGTCCCTGAAGGTGGCCCTGGCTGCCCCCTCCTTGAACAGGTACCCCGAGAGGCGGGCCCGCTTGAGGTACCGGTGCGCCTGGGCCATCTCCAGGAGACCCTCCACCAGGGTGCCATAGAGGGTCTGCCTGAGGGCCGTCTCCCTGGCGTCTGGTGCCCTGCACTGCGCCGCGCTCGCCCCTTACTCCTGGATCCAGCCCGCCGCCTCCTGCCAGTAGACCAGGAGGCTGAGCTTGAGCGCCGCCGAGAGGCGGAAGCCCGTCTCCTCCCCTGTCCACCAGCGGTGCCCCCAGGCCATGCCCTCGAGGACGTCCCGCAGCCGTGCCCAGGCCAAGCTGCCCTTTGCCGTGGCCGGGGCGATGTCCGCCTCCTCCTCCGCCCGCCACCACCACTGCCACCGGACCACGCCCCTGCAGCTGGCTGCCAGGAAGAGCTGGCCCAGCACCCGTGTGCTGAGGCCACCCTCGGCCACCCGCCCATAGGCAGTGGCCCACACCAGGGGGAAGAACTTGGTGCCCCACAGGAACTCAAAGAGCCGCCCCATCATGCCGTCCAGGAGGGACTTGGGTGGCAGGAACACCGTGGCCAGGCTTGTCGCCATCGGGGCACAGTACATGTAACCCTAAGGCACGCTCAGACCCCATCTCCTGGAACTCTTGGAGCGCCTGAAAGCTGTTTTCCCATGCTCCTTGTTCGGGTCTCCTTCCCCGATTGCTGCTTCTCCCGCCTCGCCCGCTTTTCGGTCTTCTCGAGACCGTCGCCCACCCTTCGGCACCTCCTGTGTTCGAAGATCCCTCCCCCGGGTCTTCTCCTCCCTCTGCTCCGCCGCTCCCTGGGGCCTCCGGTCGGCTTTCCTGAGACCATGTAGCCGGTGATCGGCTCTCCGCCGCGGCGCTTGCACCCTGCCCCTGGCCGCGAGCCCACCTCCTCGCCTCGTCCCTGGCCTGCGTCTCTCTGGCCCTGTCCAAATCCCTCTTGAACACCTCTGGGAAACTGCGATTAAAAAGTGACTCCGGACAAAACCGGTAAGCATGACCTGACGTCCCGCAGAGGCTGCAAGTCACGCCCTTGTCGCAGACCACCGTTCTGTGTCCCCTCACCCCGCATTTGGAACAGAGCTCTCAGGCAATCCTTACGGATATGATCAAAACCTCCACACTGGAAGCAGGCGGGGGGCTGACCGCTGTAGCGGGTGATCCCCCTTTCCGCCCCCATGAAAAAATATTTCGGGAGGTGCCTGACTTGGCCGGTGCAGGGGTCCCGTTCAAGGGCCACGATGGCCCTGAACTCACCGGTCCGCACTCCCCACTCGTCCTTCCTCTTTTCGGGCGGGAGCAGAACCTTGCACCTTCTACCCAACCACATCATCAAGTCCTCCCCAGGGATTGCCGTTGTCCTAAAGGACACTGTCAGGACCTTCGACTCCCCCCGAAACAGAGGAACCATATTAAAGTCCTTCAGGCAGTCTGGCCGCACCCTGACGGCTACCCTATCCAGCTCCCAGTAGCGCTGGTAACCCCTCTCAGAGATAAAACAGATGTCTATTTCCTTAATCCCCTGGGGAATGATCACCGCCAGTATCTCATCCATAGGAAAGTTTAGGAGTCTTCCCAGGAGGTCTTCCATTACGTATCTCCTGGTCAACTTTTCCAGATCCTGACCGCAGTACCTGAGGCGAACGATGAAGCGCTGCCTCGGGTCGCTCTCTTCCCTAACCCTAACCCTAACCCTAACCCTAAGGTATGCAAGAGTAGAACTGCTGCAAGAAAGCTTCATCGTCCCAGAACTCCATCCCTAGATCTATCTCGTCCCTGTACTGTCGTCTGCGAGGATCCCCTCTGACACCCCCCAGTCCCTTCGCCGCCGCTGAAGCGTACGAGAAAGGAGGAGGGGGGCGGCAGTCCCGGCGTGAGTCCCGGCATGAGTCCCGGAGGTTGCCCCACTTCCTCCGTCAGCCGAAGGAGAAACGGGGAAAGCCCCATCATGTGGTGCGTTATTTGTACTCACGCCACCCGTTTTGTCCCGCACCTGTCGCTTGCTCCTGGCTCCGGTGTCTCGGTCTGCATCCCTTTCACCCATTTCTCAGACCCGGTCCCTCTGCGCCGGAGTCACGCCCGCCGACGCTAGGGTCACAGTCTCGTCCAATGCCGCTTCCGCAGCTCCGACTCCTTGGGTCCTGTCCAGCTTGGTTCTCAGCTCGGTTCTCGGCTCGGGTCTCAGCTCCGCCGCTGCCCTCTCCACAGACGCACGCTCCTTGAACAGCATGGGAGTGGAAAGAAGACTGCCAGTAACGTGTTCAACCTGACCCCCGTCTGAGATACCCCCCACCTCTTCCTTCCCTCCTCCCTCCTCCATCTTCGTTTGGAAACAGTTTGCCCCTCGCCTTTCACCCCATTCCCTCAGGTCTGCTTGGGATCCCCAGCTCAGGGTCCTGGCATGCAGGGACTCCGTGTCCGAATCCTCCTCCGCCCTCCGGGACACCTCCCTGCTCCCCCTTCCGGCCTCCCACCACATCAGCTTCCTGGGCACAGCAGTCTTTTTCTGCTTGCCCTTCGATCGAGGGGGCAGCCTGAAAGTCCGACCCTCCTCACCCATTTGCGGGGACCCCCCGTAGAGGGTTAGGGTTAGGGTTAGGGTGAGGGTTAGGGTTAGGAATATAGATTTTTTTTTTTTTTAGGAATATAGATTTTTATTAAATAATTTTCATACTACAAAGGCACATACATAGTAATACATAGCGAAAAAGCTAAATTTCAAAAATATCAAAAATACAGGTAAAATACACGACTTAACAAAATACCACTGTTCGGTTATACAAAGTCCATAAAATTCCCCGATACAGCATCACACCAGTCTATACACAATGGTACCCGTACCCCAATACATTGATTAGAAAAACGTCGAAGCAATATGATAAAAAAAAAAACAACCCGTATGACATAATCCTTTACATGACATAACGCTAACATTAACGTAACGTTCCCTTTCATTACATCCCATGGTATTACAATATGTAATCCCAACCTTCCCACTTAACACATCACTAATAACACCTCTTTAGTAAACACCCTTCTGCAATACAACATTCTTTTCATTTTAACATCATTATAATCTCATAACATCATAACATCAAATTTTCACCCTTTTATACCGTTCTATACCTTACACTCTTTTCCGTTCTATTAACCTAAAAATCTAGACTTATAAAGGTCTAGACTTATAGAATCACCCCCTCAGTACTTACTCATCTTCATAGGAAGAGTATTCACCCTGTTCAAGCCTTCTCCTAACCTCCATCAAATAGACAAGGATACTCTCCTCTAGCTCCCGCAAAGAGTCCAACCGTTGTTCGAGTTCGCTATGTACAGGGTCGTCCCTGGGCTGAGCTTCCCACTCCCGTTGGACTTTCCTTATAGCGTCACGAACGCATCCGAATCTAATTTCCTGCCTAGCTTTCCATCTGTGCAAATCAGCTTTTTCTTACCACGCTTTGAAGTGGTAAACCTCTTACCACGCTCTGAAGTGGGACGACTCGTCAGACCTGTTGCTGCAGTTCCTGCCTTTCGCTCAGCTAGTTCAGTTCCTGTAGCTTCTCTTTCCACCCCCTGCATTTGTGTTCGTGTTCGTGTTTGTGACTCCTCTGCACTCATACCATCCTTTTCCCCCACCTCCTCCCCGTGTTGCGCTTGGGTTTGGGCTTGGGTTTGGGCTTGGGCTTGGGTTTGGGCTTGGGTTTCGGCCTCCAATCTTCCCCATAAGATGAATAAATCTATCTGACAGTCGTGCTCTTTTTCCTTTAGTTCTACAACTCTCAAATCCCTCTCCGTCCCCGAAGAAGATTCCTGCCGCCCCTCTAACTGCTCCCTTTCCATCCGCAAAGAGGCTGTCTTAGATCTCAATGCCCTCATCCTTAATAACAATCGTTCCTGCGACCTATCCAATAATCTTTTCCTCCTACTGCTCATTTCCCCCGTCTCACCCACTCCCTCCGCTTCCTTTTCCTTCTCCTGTCCTGGAGCCCTTGTTGCTCTTGCAGAGAAACCCCCCGACATTCCCAAGCTTTCCGAACCCCCCCTGAAGGAGAAGCATTCGTTGGACCCCTTCCTTGGTTTTGCTCACCTGATTTACTTTCGATAACCCCCCTTTCTATTTGTATTTGTATTTGCGACTCCCCTGCATTCCCTTCTTTTACACAGAGATCAGCTGCTCTTGTTTGTCCCTCAGGCAAACCAGTTACATCAGAGATGTGAGAGGACTCTCTCTTGGTTGGTAAAGTCTCCTTCACTTTCTCCCTTTCCAATCTCCCTGCGGCCCCCTTTCCCGACTTCCTTTGATCCCCTTCCCCGCTGCTCTTCTGCTCCTCCCTATCCTTCTCCTTTGGCATTTGAGCCTCCAGCTGTTTTTCCAGTATATATAACTCAATGTGACAGTCTTTCTCTCTCTCCCTCAACTCTTCAATCTCTGCTACCCCTTCTGCAGACGGCCTAGTCAGTTGCTGCTCTTCCCACCATTCCCTTTCCCCCTTCAACGAAGCTACCAATACTCTGGCTTCCTTTTGCTTTAGGAGCAATTCAGCACATGGGTTCTCAGTCCCATCCCTTCTGTTGACATCTACCTCCCCTTCTCTCCCTGTTGCCCTCGGTCTCCCGGCTCCCCTTCCCACCGATGGCCATTGTTCACTGTACGCGTGTGAAGGCTTCGGCCCTGACTCCCTGCCCGTACTTACTCCTCCTTGAAAGACCTCCTTCTGCTTTCTTTTCCTTTTCTTCCGCCCTCCTGCTGCTTTATCGTGACTCTCTCCCTCCTCAGCAACTTCCATCTCCCCCGATTCCTCCTCCTCCGCAGAAACTTCCTCCGGGTCATCCTGTAAGACTGCGAACCTGTTAAGTGACGAGCCCCCGTCCCTCCTTTCCTCCTCCCTAGCTGTTGGGGTGCGTTCTAACTCTATCGCCCTCCTTTTCCTCCTCACGTTTTCCCATTCCGCTTTATTGCCGCTCGACCTGGATGCTCCTGCCCCTTCCCCTTCTCCTTCCCCTTCCTTCTCCCTCATCCCCGTCCCCCTGGCTCGCTCAGCCCTGTCCCGATCCCTTCGATAAACTTCAGGATAGAGGACTCGGGACAGAACCGGTATACGTGGCCCACCCCTGCGCACAGACCGCAGGAAATTGCTTTCGTGCAGTCTGCCGCGTTGTGGCCCCTGGTGCCGCATCTAGAACAGAACGAGAAGGAGCAATTTTTCTGGAGGTGATCAAAAGTGCCGCACCTGAAGCATGCGGGGGGTTGGCTGCCGTAGCGAGTGACGCCTCTGTCGGCCCCCAGAAAGAAATACTTAGGTAAGTGTCTGAGTCGGCCCATGTAAGGATCTCTCTGCAGGGTGACGATGGCCCTGTATTCTCCTGTCCAGAGACCTTCCTCGTCTCTCCTCTTTATCGGCTCCACCAAGACGCTACACCTCTGCTTCAGCCACCTCGAAAGATCGCTTGCCAGAATGACTGTCATTCTAAAACTCACCATAAGGACCCTGGTCTCTCCCCTAAACAAAGGGATAAAGTTATACTCCTCTAAACAGTTAGGATCAGAGAGCAGCTGGGCCCTTAGCTTATCCCAAAATCGCTGGTATGCCAATTCAGATGTAAAACATAAGTCTATTTCTTTAGAGCCAGGGGGGATGATCAACACCAGGATATCTTCCCTGGCGACGTTCAATCGTTTAAACACCACCTGCCTAGATACGTATTGCCTGCCGATTTTTTTTCCAAATCCTGTCCTTTGTACTGCAGCCTAACCACATACCTCTGCCTGGGGTCATGTTCCTCCGGCAGGGTTTCGTAAAACTGCTTGAGGAACTGTTTGTCTTCGAGGATGTCAAGTTCCGAAAACCCAACCCTTCCCACCGAATCGAGTCTCACACCCCTGTCAGCGCTCGGTCCCGCGGCCACCGCCCTCGCATATGATGGACCACCCGGCCGGGGGCCCGTTGGCTGACCTCCTTGCCTCCCCCGCTCGAGGGAACGTTGTACGCTCCCCTCCCCTTTTCTTACCCGATGTTGCGGTAGGTCACTCCTCACCGTGTCCATGTCCATTTCAGAGTCTTCCTGACTGCTCGCCGTCACAAAATCAGTTCCCTGCTGCGCGTCCATGTCGCCTTCATCTTCTGCTTCTGCGCCCTCTCCCGCCAGAGTTCCGATTCCGGCCGGTCGAGCAGATATTTCCTTGACCAGAGGGATATTAAACACAGAGCGAGTACCCGGTGCTTGCGACATACTGCCTTCCTCCCTGCCCTGCTTTAACCCCTCCTCCTCTTTTGTCATTCTTCATCCTCCTCTCCTTCACCCCCTCCCCCTCTCGCAACCTCCTTTTCCATCAGCTTCCATTTCCATCTCCGAACCCCAGCTCAGCTTTCTGCATGTGAGGTCCTGTTCCCCCCATCCCTCCTCTGTCGTTCCCATCACCCCCTTCAAATAAGCTTTTTCTAATGGATGTACCCGTCCCCTTCTCCCCTTCACCCAGTTCCCCCCCTCCGTTCCCCTCCGCATCCAGGGAAAGAGTCGCTACTGTCTCCGAGGACAGCGCCAAGCCCGAGACCGCCAACTTCTTCCTCCCCACCTTTCCAATCTCACCCGTTTGTGGGGGCATTCCTAAAAACGGAGATGCCCCCTGGTTAACGTCACCGGCCCTTCTGCCTTCCTCATCGTCAGTGCTGTCCATCACCGTCCCTGTCCGTCCATCTCGGGCCCCTCCTCCTGCCGCCCGGGCATGTGATTTAGCCGATCCCAGCAACTTGCTTCTGATCTTGGGTGTCGAGAGTCCCTCCCTTTTCATTAGCAGCCTCCTCTGTTTCAGGTAGGTCACCAACTTGGTTAGCCACGCCACAAATTCGGCGATCGTCATGGCGGAGTGCAGGTCTCCCGGGACTCTGAGGAAAGGGGGGCCCTGGAGGCCAAAATTGCCCTGCTCCTCCGCATATCCCTCCCAAAAACGTAACAGCTCCTGGAACATTCGTACCATCTCGTCTTCTTTGAGCCACTCCGGATATCTCCCTTTCAGTTTCTTAAGGTTTCTCATGCAGATAATTTTCCGCGTGGCCAGCAAGGTCATAGCCCTAAGCCTGGTGGTGTCATTCACAGATACAGCCGTGTCCCCTTTGAGTGCCCTAAGCAGATACGACTTTGCCTTAGTGAAGGTCGCAAAAACAGCCTCCTGTCCAGCCTTGACAAAATTCCCAGAACAATGGACGTTCCGCAGGGGCATGTGAGCTACTAGATACCCCCACAGCTTGACCATGTTGTTCTCCGCGTAGGGAGGGGAGAGAATCCATTGGTGGATTTCATCCAGCGGGGCTTGTAACTGCTTTTCCCACAAAAAGAGCTTAGAGTCTTTATGAGGGTCAGGCCCCTGATCAGATAGCGTGGTATCACCGCTGTATGGTTCAAGATCCGGCTCACTGAGGAGCTCGTCAGAGAAGAACTCAGAGACCGAAGTCCCCTCGTTCGTTTCAAACGCCTGGACCCTTAAAGCTTGTTCCTTTCCATCTTTGCCACCAGACTCCAAACCCGATCCTGTGAATTCACCCCCCTCTCCTGGTCTTCCAGACTTACTCTTCTTGGGATGTTTCTCTGGCAGGCAAATAGGGGAGGCAAAAGACCCATCTCCACTCTCACCCTGCATTCCCAATTCTTCTGTCTCTGTTCTGCCCGCTTTCAGCGGGGAACGATCTCTGTCCTTCTCCACAAAGGATTCCGGACTCCATTTGGTCACATTGTGGAGCTTGGCCTTAGGGTTAGGGTTAGGGTTAGGGTTAGGGTTAGGAAAATATAATTTTTTTTTTTTTTTTTAGGAAAATATAATTTTTATTGGGTTAAAACCACCGTTCTACATTTCACAAATACAGAGAGGGGAGGTGCCCACTACATAAACTGTGAGCAGAGCTCCCCGGTACAAAGCAAATACAGAAACAGAGTTAAAAGGTTACATTCCCCAAAACAGCACCCTCCCCACCCCAACAAAGTCCCTCCTGGTGCAAACAGAGGGAAAAAACAGAAATACATAAACACAAAGGTCCATCCCGGCTCAGATACATTGCTAAAGGAACATTGGAAAAAACTATGTACAAAAAACAGTGGTAGATATACAAACATTTACAGATATTTACAGTGGAAAAGGCCCCTCTATGTGATGGGCGGGTGCACCCCCTGCAGCCAGGCCCACCGCCGCCGCCACTTGTCCCTAGGCAGGACGCCCCGCTCGTAGCCGGCCTGGTCGCGGAGTCGGGACACCACGAAGTCCGTCCACACCGGGGCCTCGGTGGGCTTCCCGCCCTGCAGCTCCTTGCCCCGCTGGATGGAGAGGGCGAGCAGGACAAAAAGGTTGACCAGCCGGACCACGGCCCACGGGACGGCTCTGGCGAAGGCCCGGGGCCCGTTCCACGCTCCTGCACCTGCTGGCTCGGCCCCGGAGACCACCGTCTCCCAGCCCTGCTCCACCAGGCTCGGCCAGTCCAGGGCCCCGGAGACGCCCTCCCACAGGCGCCAGGCCGGGGCGCACTCGCTGACAAAGTGCGCCACCGTCTCTCGTGGGAGGGGCTGCTCCGAGCAGGCCGGCCGACGGCAGAGCTTGCTGGACTCCACCAGCCAGGGGCTCGTGGCCCCCACCCGCAGCACCTGGTGGAAGGCCCGCCAGCGCAGCTCCCACAGGCTGTGGGGGATCAGCCGGTCCCCGAAGGTGCCCCGGACCGCCTCCGCCTGGAAGAGGTAGTCCGAGAGGCGGGCCCGCTTGAGGCGCCGGTGCGCCCGGGCCGTCTCCAGCAGCCCCTCGGTCAGGGCGTTGTAGATGGCACGCCGGAGAGCCGCCTCCTCCACCCCGGCGTCCGGCCCTTTGCACTGCACAGCGCTCACCCCGAACTCCCGGATCCAGCCCGCCGCCTCCTGCCAGTACTCCGGGAGGCCCAGCCGCAGCGCGGCCAAGAGGCGGAAGCCGGTCTCCTCCCCCGTCCACCAGCGGCGCCCCCAGGCCGTGCCCTCGAGCACGTCGCGCAGACAGGCCCAGGCCGAGCCGCCCTTTGTGACGACTAGGGGCACGGCCGCCTCCTCCTCTGCCCGCAGCCGCAGCTGCCACCGCACCACGCCCCCGCAGTTGGCCGCCAGGAAGACGGCCAGGAAGAGCGGGCCCAGCGCCCGCAGGCCCAGGCCTCCCTCGGCCACCCGCCCGTAGGCGGTGGCCTGTGCCAGGGGGAAGAATTTGGTGCCCCAGAGGAAAGCAAAGACCCGCCCCGTCACGCCGTCCAGGAGGCGCTTGGGCGGAGGGAACACCGCAGCCAGGCTGGTGGCCATCGGGGCGCAATAGGTGTTCACATAGCGCACCCGCTGGTACAGGCCCAGGCGCCAGGGCTGCCACAGCCGCAGCTTGGCCTCCACCTTCTCCTCCCAGGCCCGCCAGTTGGCCTCCCAGCCCCGGCCGCGCAGGCTGAAGTGCACGCCCAGGATGGGGACCGTCTCCGCCTCCTTGCCCGCTGTTGCCTGGGCGCCCTCCTCCTCCTCCTCCCACAGTGAGGCCATGGAGCGGAGCCCCACCGATTCCGCCCGGGGCCGGAGGACGTAGCTCTGGGACTTGTCCGGGTTGACGGCCGCCCCGGACACGGCCTCGTACGCCCGGATCTGCTCCCGGACCGCCCGCAGCTCCCCAGAGGTCCGCACCAGCAGCGAGACGTCGTCAGCGTGGGCGACAACCTTCACGGGCCCCTCGCCGCTGCCCCCGGACAGGTCGATGCCCCGATCCGCCCGTCCCGCTGGATGCGCACCAGCAGCGGGTCCAGCGCCAGCACGTACAGCAGGGCGCTGAGCGGGCAGCCCTGCCGGATGCCCGAGCGCAGGAAGACCGGCTCCCCCGGGTGCCCGTTCACCCACAGGGTGACGCTGGCCTGGCGGTAAAGGGTGCGCAGATACCCCACGAAGGCCTCGGGGACGCCCTTGCTGACCAGCACCTGCTCCAGGTAGGCCCGGTCGACCCGGTCGAAGGCCTTCGACTGGTCGACCTGCAGGACCGCGCCGCCCCACACGCCCGCCCGGGTGGCCTGGAAGACCTCCCGCAGCACGATCAGCGAGTCCGCCATCCGCCGCCCCGGGACCGCGCTGGTCTGCGTCCCGTGGACCAGCTTGGGCGACACCCTCGCCAGGCGGGTGTTGAGCACCTTGGCGAGGATGCGGTAGTCCACGTTGGTCAGCGTGATGGGACGCCAGTTGGTGACCAGCGTGGGGTCCCCTCCCTTGTACAGGAAGGTGAACGCCCCCCCAAAGAACGCCCCGCTGAAGCTGCTCTTCCCTGACAGGGCCTCGTTGAAGGCCTCTGTCAGCGGCTGGGCCAGGTGCTGCTGGAAGGCCTTGTAGAAGGCGTAGCCCAGGCCGTCCGGGCCGGGCGCCGAGGCCTCTCGGCCCCGCCGGATGGCCTCCAGCACCTCCTCCACCGTCACCGGACGGGTCAGGCCCTCCTCCTCCTCCGCGCTGAGCCGGTCCCGCTCCTCGGGCAGGGCGTCCCGCAAGAAGGCCCGCACGGCCTCCGGGTCCTGCCCCTTGCCCCCGTAGAGCGCCTGATAGTGTCGGTGCAGGTCCGACAGCATGCCCTCCGGGGTGGTGCGCAGCTGCCCGCTCTCCGCCTCCCGCAGGCCCTCCATGGGCTGCTGGGGCACCCGGACCCGCCGGCTCCGCTCCCACTCGTCGCGCTCGACCACCAGACCCTTGGCGCGGCATCGCTGCCGCTGCCGCCGGCGCTCGCGCCGCTTGCGGTGGAAGGCCTGGACGGCGTCGCCGTCCTGCGCCAGCTTCTCCCGGTCCCAGGCCAGGCCCCGGTTGATGCGCTGGTGGGCGGCCAGGAACCCGTTCAGCGCCCGGTGGTACTCTGCCAGGTCCCGGCGGTAGGCCCGCGCGGTCAGCGCCTGGCACCTGCTCCGGATCTCCCCCTTCAGGCTCTCCCACCAGGCCGTGAGCCGGCAGGGCTCGTGCGCCAGCCGGGTCTTGGCGGATACGATGGCCGCCTCCAGCACGTCCCGCAGCTCCTGCTCCCGCAGCAGGTGCGGGTGCAGCCTTAGGGTTAGGGTTAGGGTTAGGGTTAGGGTTTAGGGTTAGGGTTTAGGGTTTAGGGTTTAGGGTTTAGGGTTTAGGGTTAGGGTTAGGGTTAGGGTTAGGGTTAGGGTTAGGGTTAGGGTTAGGGTTAGGGTTAGGGTTAGGGCCTTAGGGTTAGGAAAATATAATTTTTTTTTTTTAGGAAAATATAATTTTTATTGGGTTAAAACCACCGTTCTACATTTCACAAATACAGAGAGGGGAGATGCCCACTACATAAACTGTGAGCAGAGCTCCCCGGTACAAAGCAAATACAGAAACAGGGTTAAAAGGTTACAGTTCCCAAAACAGCACCCTCCCCACCCCAACAAAGTCCCTCCTGGTGCAAGCAAAGGGGAAAAAAACAGAAATACATAAACACAAAGGTCCATCCTGGCTCAGATACATTTCTAAAGGAACAACGGAAAAACCATGTACAAAGCATGATCAGGAACATATATACACACAGATACACAGTTACAGTTATGTACAGCTATTTACAGTTCAAAAGGCCCCTCTATGTGATGGGCGGGTGCACCCCCTGCAGCCAGCCCCACCGCCGCCGCCACTTGTCCCGAGGCAGGACGCCCCTCTCGTAGCCGGCCTGGTCGCGGAGTCGGGACACCACGAAGTCCGTCCACGCCCGGGCCTCGGTGGGCTTCCCGCCCTGCAGCTCCTTGCCCCGCTGGATGGAGAGGGCGAGCAGGACAAAGAGGTTGACCAGCCGGACCACGGCCCACGGGACGGCTCTGGCGAAGGCCCGGGGCCCGCTCCACGCTCCCGCACCTGCTGCTGGCTCCGCCCCGGAGACCACCGTCTCCCAGCCCTGCTCCGCCAGGCTCGGCCAGTCCAGGGCCCGGGAGACGCCCTCCCACAGGCGCCGGGCCGGGGCGCACTCGCTGACAAAGTGCGCCACCGTCTCTCGTGGGAGGGGTTGCTCCGAGCATGCCGGCCGACGGCAGAGCTTGCTGGACTCCACCAGCCAGGGGCTCGTGGCCCCCACCCGCAGCACCTGGTGGAAGGCCCGCCAGCGCAGCTCCCACAGGCTGTGGGGGATCAGCCGGTCCCCGAAGGTGCCCCGGACCGCCTCCGCCTGGAAGAGGTAGTCCGAGAGGCGGGCCCGCTTGAGGCGCCGGTGCGCCCGGGCCGTCTCCAGCAGCCCCTCGGTCAGGGCGTTGTAGATGGCACGCCGGAGAGCCGCCTCCTCCACCCCGGCGTCCGGCCCCTTGCACTGCGCCGCGCTCACCCCGAACTCCCGGATCCAGCCCGCCGCCTCCTGCCAGTACTCCGGGAGGCCCAGCCGCAGCGCGGCCGAGAGGCGGAAGCCCGTCTCCTGCCCCGTCCACCAGCGGCGCCCCCAGGCCGTGCCCTCGAGCACGTCGCGCAGACGGGCCCAGGCCGAGCCGCCCTTCGTGACGGCTAGGGGCACGCCCGCCTCCTCCTCGGCCCGCAGCCGCAGCTGCCACCGCACCACGCCCCCGCAGTTGGCCGCCAGGAAGACGGCCAGGAAGAGCGGGCCCAGCGCCCGCAGGCCCAGGCCTCCCTCGGCCACCCGCCCGTAGGCGGTGGCCCGCGCCAGGGGGAAGAACTTGGTACCCCACAGGAACGCAAAGACCCGTCCCGTCACGCCGTCCAGGAGGCGCTTGGGCGGAGGGAACACCGCGGCCAGGCTGGTGGCCATCGGGGCGCAGTAGGTGTTCACGTAGCGCACCCGCTGGTACAGGCCCAGGCGCCAGGGCTGCCACAGCTGCAGCTTGGCCTCCACCTTCTCCTCCCAGGCCCGCCAGTTGGCCTCCCAGCCCCGGCCGCGCAGGCTGAAGTGCACGCCCAGGATGGGGACCGTCTCCGCCTCCTCGCCCGCTGCTGCCTGGGCGCCCTCCTCCTCCTCCTCCTCCTCCCAGAGCGAGGCCATGGAGCGGAGCCCCACCGATTCCGCCCGGGGCCGGAGGACGTAGCTCCGGGACTTGTCCGGGTTGACGGCCGCCCCGGACACGGCCTCGTACGCCCGGATCTGCTCCCGGACCGCCCGCAGCTCCCCAGAGGTCCGCACCAGCAGCGAGACGTCGTCGGCGTGGGCCACGACCTTCACGGGCCCCTCGCCGCTGCCCCCGGACAGGTCGATGCCCCCGATCCGCCCGTCCCGCTGGATGCGCACCAGCAGCGGGTCCAGCACCAGCACGTACAGCAGGGCGCTGAGCGGGCAGCCCTGCCGGATGCCCGAGCGCAGGAAGACCGGCTCCCCCGGGTGCCCGTTCACCCACGGGGTGACGCTGGCCTGGCGGTACAGGGTGCGCAGGTACCCCACGAAGGCCTCGGGGACGCCCTTGCTGACCAGCACCTGCTCCAGGTAGGCCCGGTCGACCCGGTCGAAGGCCTTCGACTGGTCGACCTGCAGGACCGCGCCGCCCCACACGCCCGCCCGGGTGGCCTGGAAGACCTCCCGCAGCACGATCAGCGAGTCCGCCATCCGCCGCCCCGGGACTGCGCTGGTCTGCGTCCCGTGGACCAGCTTGGGCGACACCCTCGCCAGGCGGGTGTTGAGCACCTTGGCGAGGATGCGGTAGTCCACGTTGGTCAGCGTGATGGGGCGCCAGTTGGTGACCAGCGTGGGGTCCCCTCCCTTGTACAGGAAGGTGAACGCCCCCCCAAAGAACGCCCCGCTGAAGCTGCTCTTCCCCGACAGGGCCTCGTTGAAGGCCTCTGTCAGCGGCTGGGCCAGGTGCTGCTGGAAGGCCTTGTAGAAGGCGTAGCCCAGGCCGTCCGGGCCGGGCGCCGAGGCCTCTCGGCCCCGCCGGATGGCCTCCAGCACCTCCTCCACCGTCACCGGACGGGTCAGGCCCTCCTCCTCCTCCGCGCTGAGCCGGTCCCGCTCCTCGGGCAGGGCGTCCCGCAAGAAGGCCCGCACGGCCTCCGGGTCCTGCCCCTTGCCCCCGTAGAGCGCCTGATAGTGTCGGTGCAGGGTTAGGGTTAGGGTTAGGGTTAGGGTTAGGGTTAGGGTTAGGGTTAGGGTTAGGGTTAGGGTTAGGGTTAGGGTTAGGGTTAGGGTTAGGGTTAGGGTTAGGCAGTTTAGGCAGTTTAGGCAGTTTAGGCAGTTTATTGAAAGTCCCTTCTACAAATCAAATTACATACACGGCGTTACATTGCCGAAAACTCATCAAAGATACAGATTCAGAAACTTATATATACAGCAACTACCAAACCAGTCCCCCCCACAGAACATACACATGGCCCCCCACAAATGCAACGTAAAACTGTAAACTTTAAACTTTTAACTTTTAACTTTTAACTTTTAACTTTTAACTTTTAACTTTTAACTGTCAACTTGACTTTCAACTGTACACTTTACACTGTAAAAAACTTTACTTTACTTTAAAGGTTAAACCTAAGTGTCCCCAGTCCTGTTTGCCCTCCCCCCTACAAAAACACTTCAGAACCCCTCCTTCAGGTCTTTGTCTTCCTCCGTTGTTCAGGTCCAATGCAGGCTTGATCACGTCTCTGCCGCCGCCGCTGGGCTATTTGCACAGTTCGCGGCCCATCAACACAGTCCCTTAGGTGATGGGGTTCGGGAAGCGGCTCAGCCACCGCCAGCGCCGCCTCCACCGCTCCATGTCCCTCCTGTTGTCCTTTTCCCACAACGCACAGTTCCGGAGGCGCTGCAGGACAAAGTCCCCCCACGGGGCGGTGGGCGCTCGCCGCCGGGCGTCCCGCGCCTCCCGCTCCCTGTGCAGCCCCCGGGCGAGCAGCACATAGAGGTTGGTGAGCCTCACCACGGCCCACGGCACGGGCACGCCCGCCGGTCCGCTGCGCGCTGGTTCCGCCGGCCCCGCTGCCGTCGCTGCCGCCGTCCTGGTCGCCGTCACCGCCGCCGTCTCCGCCGCCGTCTCTGCTGCCGTCTCCGCTGCCTCTGCCGCGTTGGTCTGCTGCTGCTGCTGCTGCTGCTGCTGCCTCGGCTCCAGCCCCGAGACGACGGTCTCCCAGTGCTGCTGCTGGAGGGCCGGCCACCGGAGGACGGCCGCCACCGTCCGCCAGAGCCGCTGCGCCGTCGGGCAGTCGGCGACGTAGTGCTGCACGGTCTCCCGCACTGCCCGGCAGCTGGGACACGTCTGCCGCTCCCCAGGGAGCCAGGGCTGCGTGCCGCCCACCAGGAGGACTTGGTGGTAGGCCCGCCAGCGGAGCTCCCGCAGGCTGAAGGGGATCTCGGCGTCGCGCCTTAGGGTTAGGGTTAGGGTTAGGGGTTAGGGTTAGGGGTTAGGGTTAGGGGTTAGGGTTAGGGTTAGGGTTAGGGTTAGGGTTAGGGTTAGGGTTAGGGTTAGGGTTAGGGTTAGGGTTAGGGTTAGGGTTAGGGTTAGGGTTAGGGTTAGGGTTAGGGTTAGGGTTAGGGTTAGGGTTAGGGTTAGGGTTAGGGTTAGGGTTAGGGTTAGGGTTAGGGTTAGGGTTAGGGTTAGGGTTAGGGTTAGGGTTAGGGTTAGGGTTAGGGTTAGGGTTAGGGTTAGGGTTAGGGTTAGGGTTAGGGTTAGGGTTAGGGTTAGGGTTAGGGTTAGGGTTAGGGTTAGGGTTAGGGTTAGGGTTAGGGTTAGGGTTAGGGTTAGGGTTAGGGTTAGGGTTAGGGTTAGGGTTAGGGTTAGGGTTAGGGTTAGGGTTAGGGTTAGGGTTAGGGTTAGGGTTAGGGTTAGGGTTAGGGTTAGGGTTAGGGTTAGGGTTAGGGTTAGGGTTAGGGTTAGGGTTAGGGTTAGGGTTAGGGTTAGGGTTAGGGTTAGGGTTAGGGTTAGGGTTAGGGTTAGGGTTAGGGTTAGGGTTAGGGTTAGGGTTAGGGTTAGGGTTAGGGTTAGGGTTAGGGTTAGGGTTAGGGTTAGGGTTAGGGTTAGGGTTAGGGTTAGGGTTAGGGTTAGGGTTAGGGTTAGGGTTAGGGTTAGGGTTAGGGTTAGGGTTAGGGTTAGGGTTAGGGTTAGGGTTAGGGTTAGGGTTAGGGTTAGGGTTAGGGTTAGGGTTAGGGTTAGGGTTAGGGTTAGGGTTAGGGTTAGGGTTAGGGTTAGGGTTAGGGTTAGGGTTAGGGTTAGGGTTAGGGTTAGGGTTAGGGTTAGGGTTAGGGTTAGGGTTAGGGTTAGGGTTAGGGTTAGGGTTAGGGTTAGGGTTAGGGTTAGGGTTAGGGTTAGGGTTAGGGTTAGGGTTAGGGTTAGGGTTAGGGTTAGGGTTAGGGTTAGGGTTAGGGTTAGGGTTAGGGTTAGGGTTAGGGTTAGGGTTAGGGTTAGGGTTAGGGTTAGGGTTAGGGTTAGGGTTAGGGTTAGGGTTAGGGTTAGGGTTAGGGTTAGGGTTAGGGTTAGGGTTAGGGTTAGGTTAGGGTTAGGGTTAGGGTTAGGGTTAGGGTTAGGGTTAGGGTTAGGGTTAGGGTTAGGGTTAGGGTTAGGGTTAGGGTTAGGTTAGGGTTAGGGTTAGGGTTAGGGTTAGGGTTAGGGTTAGGGTTAGGGTTAGGGTTAGGGTTAGGGTTAGGGTTAGGGTTAGGGTTAGGGTTAGGGTTAGGGTTAGGGTTAGGGTTAGGGTTAGGGTTAGGGTTAGGGTTAGGGTTAGGGTTAGGGTTAGGGTTAGGGTTAGGGTTAGGGTTAGGGTTAGGGTTAGGGTTAGGGTTAGGGTTAGGGTTAGGGTTAGGGTTAGGGTTAGGGTTAGGGTTAGGGTTAGGGTTAGGGTTAGGGTTAGGGTTAGGGTTAGGGTTAGGGTTAGGGTTAGGGTTAGGGTTAGGGTTAGGGTTAGGGTTAGGGTTAGGGTTAGGGTTAGGGTTAGGGTTAGGGTTAGGGTTAGGGTTAGGGTTAGGGTTAGGGTTAGGGTTAGGGTTAGGGTTAGGTTAGGGTTAGGGTTAGGGTTAGGGTTAGGGTTAGGGTTAGGGTTAGGTTAGGGTTAGGGTTAGGGTTAGGGTTAGGGTTAGGGTTAGGGTTAGGGTTAGGGTTAGGGTTAGGGTTAGGGTTAGGGTTAGGG
>NW_027101393.1:0-59490 GCF_035046505.1 Tiliqua scincoides | reverse complement strand
TAGCTCATTATGAGTATGCAAAGGGCTTCACATGCATTATCTTGATGTAATCCTTATAACAACCCTATGACAGTGAATAAGTATGATTATCCCCACATTATAGATGAAGAAGACAGAGGCTGCAATGGAGTGGCTTGAAGGAGGCCACTTAGCAAGTATTCAGGGCAGAGGTGAAATTCGAACTCTAGGTCTTGGTGTTCAGGATAGGCTGCCTCTGAACCTCATGCTCCGTTTAGCTACCTTGGTGAGTAGAGATCGACAGATCTATTCTGCATGAATTTCATAAAAACATATTTTTAAAAATCTGATGCAGAACGATAGCACGTGAAAGTTGGAAGGAAAGTTGGAGTAGATGAAAGGAGGTCATCTAATCCAACCCCCTGCTCAGTGCAGGCAGGCAGCCTGGCACAGAATTTGGATTCGCTCTGAACACCTCATCCTGGCAGGGCAAGAGGCACTTACGTGTCGTAGTCTTGGATTATCTGCCCCACTGCCCAAATGGCTGAAAGGTATTCATTTGTTCCCATGGGGTTGATGTAGTGCAAAGAGGTTGGGTCCCGAGGATTCCCGTTGGATGCCGTGAAGTCGATCCCAACCTGGAAAGAAAGTTCAGAGCCATCCATGTGAGTGAACTCTCTGGCAGCAGTTCTGTGGGACAGATTCCACTGTTCCGGCTAAGACACTCAGGTATTCTAGCAGGAACCTTGAAATTGCAAACCTATCCGCTTGCAAACAACCAAGTAGAGTCAAAACAAGTACTAATGCCAGGGCCTAGGAGAGGGGGGCAAAGGGGGTAATTTGTACCCGGGCCAAGGGTCACAAGGGGGGCCCAGGAGCCAATGGAGGGGGCCCAGAAATTTCCTGGGATCTGACATTTTCCCATCAGACGTTGCCCATACGGGATGCTGGGAGTATTACCATGACCGGGGATGCTGGGAACACTACCGATGCCACATGGGTGGGTAGACCTGGGCTCCAAAGACTTTTCCAGCTGTGTCTACCCTCCCCTCACACTGCTTCGTGCCACCCTCCCATTCTGCTTGCCCGTTGCCACCCTCCCCTGCTCTGTTTCATCTCTCCCCCTTTGCAAAGGGTCCAAAAGAAACTTTGTACCCCCTGATAAAATAACTTTCAGAGGCCCTGACTAATGCACCCACAAAGGCCTTAACTTTTGCAAGTAAACTGCTTGCTCGCAAGGGATCTTGTGAGCCTTTGTGAGCAGCCAATGCTCTCAAAAGTTCAACTTTTGATAAACGCACATTCCAGTCTTTGCAAGAGATCAAACTGACTGTTTGCAAAGCCTTGAGTTTTTGGGAACAATAACTGGAAAATTTCAGGTTCAGCACTTGGGTGCTTGTGCATCCCCAGTCCAGGGAGCTCCCTTACAAACCAGGAAGTGTTTGTCCAGAGAAAATATTCACAATGATGCACAAAAGCTCAGAGGAAAGCGACACATTGGTTGCCAAGTTTTTTCTTGGCAAGGCCCGTGTCATTTCCAATGGGACCAATTTCCAAAGGGACTCTTTTTACTTGGCAGATTTTTTTTTTCTCCACAATGTCCCTCAGAAATCAACTTACCAGAGGAAGCTAGTTTGGAACACCCAATGGAAAGTATCTCAAGTGGCTCTAAAAGCTTCCCTCTTGGGGCAGTGAGGAGATTTTCATCAGGACCACAGTGAAGGAGGTAAAAGATTAACTCTCTCTCCCCCCACCCCCATCATGTCTGGTTCTGGTCTGCCTCATCCTTGGAAAAAGGATGAAGAGGTGATGATGTGTTTCATATCAAGGCTAGTCTGATCCATACCTCCAGTGTTTTCAGAAGATGTTTGATACAAAACCATGTGTTTTGTATGTTAAATGTTAGGATGTTAGAAGAACATCCCTTCCTGGGTATGAGGAAAGGAGCAGGAGAGGGGACACGCCTCTTAAGCTGGTGCTGGCCAACTGCCATTTTTATAAGTACGCACTGAACTAAATAGAAATGTATGCCCCCCAAGGGCACCATTTTAGTTCATCAAAAGTTTTTAAAATGGGATAAATCAAACAGATGATACACTGAGTCACTCTATTCAGTAGTAGATGATGGCAGCAGTTACCAAGTTGGACAAGGCAGTGTCAGTGTTCGACTGTGGAACACGCTACAAAAGCAAACAACAAATCTCTCAACAGAGGATTCCAAATCTCTGAGTTCATTTATTTACTGGCCAAATAAACTGCCATTTCTCCCCTTAGTGCCAGCAAACCTTTATGCAATAGTTCAGCTGCGTGTATAAATGCACTTGTACTCATTCCTGTTTCTATGGTAACTCTTCCTCCCTTCCTCTTTTTATCTCTGAAGACCCAAAGCAACAAGCATTTCAGCCCTGCTCCCGTGTGTTTGGGTGCACGGAGGCAAAATTCCATGTGCTGTGCTCCTCAGAAGAAGTTTGGGGGGCACTAGGGGCACATGTGCACTATTCATGCCACAGAAGCAGCTCAGTTGAATGGCTCATGACCCTTTCTGTACTACTCATCCTGCAAAAACAGCAGTGAAGTGAAAGCAAGGAAAGGGCCATGGAATTGCTTGTTGCATGCAAGTTGCTCATCAAACATTCAAGCTAAATTAACACTAGGTCAAGCCAGTGGGCAAGACGCATCAAGCACCAGAGATTGTCCTGTGTAACAAACCTGAACTCTGATCCTTTTATTGGGTCTAACCAAGTACTCACTGGAAACAGTCAGAACTACTTGGAAAGAAGTGATTGCTTTCTGCCACTTTCTGAGAATCAGGGATGAAGAACATTCAACAGCAGTTGTTGGCAACCTTCAGTCTCGAAAGACTATGGTATCGCGCTCTGAAAGGTGGTTCTGGAACAGCATCTAGTGTGGCTGAAAAGGCCAATTCGGGAGTGACAATCCCTTCCACACTGGGAGCAAGTGCAGTCTGTCCCTGGTCTGTCTCCCTGGCTATGGCCTTCCTTTGCCTCAGTCTGTTGGCCAAGTGTCTCTTCAAACTGGGAAAGGCCATGCTGCACAGCCTGCCTCCAAGCGGGCCGCTCAGAGGCCAGGGTTTCCCACTTGTTGAGGTTCACTCCTAAGGCCTTCAGATCCCTCTTGCAGATGTCCTTGTATCGCAGCTGTGGTCTACCTGTAGGGCGCTTTCCTTGCACGAGTTCTCCATAGAGAAGATCCTTTGGGATCCGGCCATCATCCATTCTCACGACATGACCGAGCCAACGCAGGCGTCTCTGTTTCAGTAGTGCATACATGCTAGGGATTCCAGCACGTTCTAGGACTGTGTTGTTTGGAACTTTGTCCTGCCAGGTGATGCCGAGAATACGTCGGAGGCAGCGCATGTGGAAAGCATTCAGTTTCCTCTCCTGTTGTGAGTGAAGAGTCCATGACTCGCTACAGTACAGAAGTGTACTCAGGACGCAAGCACTGTAGACCTGGATCTTGGTATGTTCCGTCAGCTTCTTGTTGGACCAGACTCTCTTTATGAGTCTGGAAAACGTGGTAGCTGCTTTACCGATGCATTTGTTTAGCTCGGTATCAAGAGAAAGAGTGTCGGAGATCGTTGAGCCAAGGTACACAAAGTCATGGACAACCTCCAGTTCATGTGCAGAGATTGTAATGCAGGGAGGCGAGTCCACATCCTGAACCATGACCTGTGTTTTCTTCAGGCTGATTGTCAGTCCAAAATCTTGGCAGGCCTTGCTAAAACGATCCATGAGCTGCTGGAGATCTTTGGCAGAGGGGGTAGTGATAGCTGCATCGTCGGCAAAGAGGAAGTCACGCAGACATTTCAGCTGGACTTTGGACTTTGCTCTCAGTCTGGAGAGGTTGAAGAGCTTTCCATCTGATCTGGTCCGGAGATAGATGCCTTCTGTTGTCGTTCCAAAGGCCTGCTTCAGCAGGACAGCGAAGAAGATCCCAAACAAGTTGGTGCAAGAACACAGCCCTGCTTCACGCCGCTTTGGATGTCAAAGGGGTCTGATGTGGAGCCATCAAAGTCAACAGTGCCCTTTAACATCTCTAAACAAAGAAGGCATTAGGGGAAACTTTGGGGGTCTCTGCTTTGGCAATGAGATGACCAAGGAAGCATGCCTAACAAATAAGGGCAGCAGTGGTTGCATGGTCCCAAAATCAGTAAGGATTCATTAGGAAACTGAAGTTGCCTTGGGCACTCAGAAGTCATTCCGCTTCAGATCTTTCAGTCCAATAAAACTGTACAGGCAACCTGCGTTATTCGCAAGGGTTTCGTTCTCAGAACCCCCACGGATAAGGAAATCCACAGATGTTCAAATCTGCAGATTTTAGGGGATTCACAGAAGGGATTCTTGAGGGCCTCAGAATGCCTTATAAGACATACGTCATTTCCAGTTTTATGAAAAAAAACAAGGATCAGCTTTTTTCTGCCTAAACGGCCATTCTGAGCCCTGCAGAGGCAGCGGGCAATTGCATGCTGCCTCTCCGGGGCTCAGAAACCCTCTGGAGGTGAGGGGAGCACAACTCCCCTGGCCTCCAGAGGGTCCAGGTCTGCCTGCCCATGGCGACTTGCAAGCAAGAAATCCGCAGGTTCAAATCCGCACATAACGCAGACAAACCTGTACAGAAGCATCATTTTCCTTGTGACTCCAAGGAGCTGGACTGATGTCACCAATTGTCTTTATGCCTCATTTGTGAGGAGAGGAAGAACAGACAGGCTGCGAACTCCAAAATTTGCAATACTGGCCTATGCGCCTGGTTCACAGACTCCTTGGGTTGCGAATATTAACATGAATCCTACTTGAAAGGCTAAATTTGGTTCATAAACCTGAACAAGACTGCAATCCTATCCTACTCACCTGGCAGTAAGCCCCATTGGCTATAACAGGATTTACTTCTGAGTAAACAAGCATAGGATTGGGCTGAGAGTTGAAATGGGTATAAGGTGGGAAACTAGAATATTGGGCGCTTGTCTAAATGCGTTCAAGAAAGGAACCTCCGCCTGTAATGATTGCCGAACTCAATTTAAAATCTTGGCATTAAAGCCACTTTGGGCACCAAAGGGGAAAGGCAAAGTAAAAATACATTTAATAAATTAAATACTGGCCTGAGACCAGGTTATTTCAACGACTGCCACTGTCCACAAGAACCTGCTGAAGACTTGGACAGGGCCAACCCAAACCCGAGGCCAACTGAGTAATTGCCTTAGGTCTCAGACCACCGGGGGTCTTCCTCTGCCCACCTCCACTGCTGCTTCTCCTCTTGCTGCCTGGATTTGAAAAGATAACGGGAACTGCCAAAAGAAAGTGGCAGACTGCAGTGTTGGAGGAAGAAATGCAGCCAACTCAAAGACATTGGGGAGGAGCAAGTTTCCTATGAGGAAAGTTGCAATGTTTTGGGTTCTGTACTTTTGGAGGGGAAAAGGGTGGCAATTGTACATGGAATGAGACATGATTTTAAGTACAGGTGGAGGCTAGAGTGCTTGGGTTTCTTTTTGCATTAAATAGTAACCAGATAGGGCGCCCCATAGATTGGGATCAGGGTGTGGAGAGAGTTAGCCTTCTGTTTCTACCATAGTTCTGAATCAGAACTGATTCCATATCTGATCCAGATCCCCCCATCCCCGCACACAGCTACACTTTGTTTTGGAGAAAAACATACCCCCCCCATTGGTGTGGGCTGGACTGGATGAGAATCCCATGCTATGGCCCAGGTGGCCATAACACTCTGTGGGACAGGACCACAGCAAAGCAGCTCCCAGCCTACAGCTCAGCCAAGCACAAGAAGAGGCCTTATTTCTGCTCAGCTAGATTTAATGCACCCGTTTCTGACCATTAAGCATTCCTGATGTTGTAATTCATGTGGAGTCTAATTGCGAGGCACCAATAGTGATTATATTGTTAATTAGTTTATTCAAGTTGATTGAATGAGAGAGGGGGAAAAAAACAATGACCCTTACCGTAAACATTAACTGGCAGCCCCCGAGTATGTAGTCCAGGAAGGTGTAATCTCTAGTGATCTTCAAAAGGATTTTAAAAGGGTAGGGGAAGGAGAGGGGAAGATGAGAGGGAGGGAATCAGTTCAGAGTAAGACAAGGTTGGTTTCACAGGAATCTTGGAATATTTGCAAGCGGAACCACCAGCAGAATTAAAGATCACTCCTTGCCTTTTAGCTCTGCAAAGCAACAGGGTCTGGTCAAGCAGAGCTAGGCATACAGGGAAGGCCCACCAAGGAGATCAAATGAAGTGGACAGCTCAGAGAAGAACTGAACTGACATGCGACATGGACCGAATGACAGTGCATCCCATGCTGGTCTGTCATCTCTGCCTGCTGGCCAACTTGCTCTGTCCTAGTCGCTGCTGTTCCTCCTCTCTTCCCCATTCCCCACAGTAAAAAGTCAGAGCCTGAGGAACAGAAGAGGACAAGTGTCAGAGCTGACCGCCACTGAACAGTCTGCCTTGTGCCCTAGTGGGCTGTCCCTCATTGGAGGGTTTCAAGCAGAAACTGGATGACCACCCAGCAAGGATGCTGTAGCATTTGTCTAGCAGGGGGCTGGACTAGAGGACCTCCAAAGTCCCTCCCAATGCTAACATTCTAGGGAGTGTGAGGAGAAGAAGAGTGGTGGTCCAGTGCATCTCCTCCCCAATGGTGATGGTCAGAACACATGTGCAGGTCCAGGAATGGGAAGCAGTGGCATGGGGTAGAGAGCTTGGGCTAGCCCCATGGGCAGGGTGCTTCTCTTTATACTACACAAAGAAGTATCAATGAGGTGGGATATTTGCACACAGAAATACACTAGAAACCAGCCAAACGGAGAGGCTGCTTAGGGAAAGAACTCCTGCTGCTAGAAGAGTTGCTAAGCCTCCCCCAGATCTAGAATCTGCATTGAGGTCCTTTAGCATTTCTGAGGCAATCTTGTTCTTAAAAAGAAACAGCAGTAGTTCCTCATGGTACTTAGGGGAACAGCATTTTAGGCTGAAATCCTATGCACATTTATATGGGAGTAAGTTAAATTGAATTAAATGAGATGTATTTAGTATTAGGCATGCATAGGATTGCACTGTTGGACCTGCCTAAACAATAAATTCACTTGAGCAAACTGATTATTCACATTATGCTTTTGATCAAAATGTATGCAGGTCTGGTGACATTCCAGGTTAGGAATTCACCCCACGATTGCTTTTTTCTTTTCACTGTAAAATGCATGGCAGTTGTATTTCTTACATTGGGTCTTATCCAGCAGTGCCCATCCCTAAGGTCCAAGGCACTTCTATTCACTATCTGTCTTCAGAGCTAGGGCCCCATCCCATTACTAACCAAGAGAAATATTTAATGATCAGTAAAGCAGGGGTGCTCAAACTTTCAACTTTAGGGATGCTGGACCTTTAACAAGTGTATAGAAGAGAGAATTTCAGCAGGTGCAGCTTGTCATCTGTGGGATGACAAGTTGCACCTGCTGCAATTCTCTCTTCTATACACTTGTTAAAGGTCCAGCATCCCTAAAGTTGAAAGTTTGAGCACCCCTGCAGTAAAGGATCCCTCAGACACACCCATTCTATAAGGTCAGTTGTGCATGCCAGCCTTTGGTTGCCAATTTCTGGAAAAAATGGCTTTGATGAGGGCACTCTGGAATGGAGAATCTTTCCACTGTCTATCTTCTTACTGCTTTTTCTTCCCTGTCTGGAAACCCATGGGGGGAGAGCTAAGTAGTGGTAGGCATGCCCCCATCACCCTTTTCCCCATCCCAAATTGTTCTCTCTTAGAATGGCTTTTCCTCACAAGCAACTGCTTCTTTTAAAAGAAACATGTTGGGGTATCAGATGTAGTTTGGTTCTCACACTTGATGGGAAAAACTCACTTTGCAGGATTTCACTATGATGATGCCAGAATTTTTGTAGCTCCTTTTCTTCTTCTGCTTTTTGAGATTAATGCACTCAAATTCTACCTGTAACAAAAAAAAAGACACCATAAATGCCAAACATACTGTCAACAAAACATGGCAGGTTGCACACCTTCCTGTCAGGATATTCCACTGGACTCAATAGGGTTTACTTCAGAGTATGCTTACCCAAGGATGCAGAGGCTGTTCTTCAGGCAACTGCTTTTCTTTTTTCCAGTTCTGTCTCTTTCCCCTCACCCCCCCCCCAACATTCTTCCTTAAAATGCTGGTCAAATATTTGCATCTAACAGAAATGGAGACTGAAAGTGTTCTTTCCCTCCTGCACCCATCAGGGAGGCCAATATCTCTCTAGGAATCTGGATACTAACCATTTAATCTTTTAATTCCTCATGACAAAGTATGGGGGATTGCCCTTTATGTGGTTTTTAGAAAGTTTCCAACTTCTGCAAATCTTTGAAATTCAGGTAAGTACCTAGAAACTTCCATCTGCTTCCTGGGTAGCTACATCTTCCTGCTTTGGCTACAATGCTGTCAACACTGGAATGAGGCCATCAGAAATAGATGGAGTGATATTAGCATTATATTTGTAATGACTTGAGAGGTGGACTGGAAGCCAAATCTGTTCCACATAAAGTGATTAATGCTTAAAAGATGAAAGGCCCAATCCTAAGTGGCCCTAGCGCTAGTGCTGAGTGCCAACTTTGGCACTGGGTGTTGCAAATGTGCTGTAAGGCACGTCCACGGCACCCACAGAAAAGGGGCTGTCAGTGCAGGGCCTCAGCTCCATATGGACGGCTGGCCAGTTCTCTTCCAGCACTGGTAGGTGATATTTTCAGGGTGTAGGGGAGGCGGGGAGTGGGCGGAATAGGGCAGAGAGGGGAGAGGAGGATCGGGCCTGAGAGGAGGTGGAGACGGCAGCAGCCTCTGCCGTCACATCCTAACCCGCCTCCCAAGCCAGAAGACCTGACTCGGGTGGACGCAGAGGTGCAGAGATCCACTGTTGCTGGTTGCTGCCTACCCAGGGCAAGGAAGTAAACACTCCCTTCCCCCGAGGAGACCTCTGGAGGTATCCCGGTGCCCACAGGATCAGGCGGTCACCATTTCGGTGCTGGTGGAGCCGTGGGCACCGAGAGACTTCGGATTGAGCTGCCCATGTACTCAGCCTCCCCACCCCAAACATGGGCTGGATGCAGGACTTCTCTCAGGTGAATGGGAGAGGTTTTGTTAACCTGAAGTAAACAGAATTGCTGATAACATGGAAACTCTGGCTCCCACCCAGACAACAGAGCTGAGAAATGCACCCCTTATCATTGTCTCTGGAGCCCAGCATTTGGAAGAATGGAGCTGCTTGAGCTATTTACAGCAGGTAACCACATTTAGAAGCACTTGATGCCAAACAAAAAATGAAAGCGGAAACAGATGAACCCAGCAGGATTTCAAGCTGGGGACGGGGGACAGGGATGTTGATTACTCACTGGGTAAACAAATGCGTGTACCCATTTTATTTTTAAGCCTTTTACGCAGAACACTCTGTCTCTCTGAAAGAACCCTTTCTTTCCACCTGGAGTATATTGACAACAAAAAAGAAGCCAGCACTTAGAGACAAAAGCAAGGTTTTATTCTTGGTCTCAGTGAGCTTTGAAGTCCATATGCAATGGTTGTGAATGGGGGTCTAAAAGCCTGACCTGCTGGGCTTTATCAACGGGTAGATTCCAGCCTTTTCATCTACGCTTACTCTGTTCCAAACAGCATCAACACCATAGGCTTCCAACCACTAGGTAACAGCATCCAACTGAAACAAAATTGAATTCTCTTTCACATTGCAGTGGAAGCCAGTTTAACAGATCTCTACATCAAGGACAAAGATTGCTGTTACCTTTAGTCATGCTATAGCGACATCACGGAATGTTCAGACACATTCTAAGAATGAAAAAGTGGAGTGCCATTCCTAAACAGTGCACCCACTGTGAGTGAAAGGAAAAATTAGCTTGGCAGGGGCAAAAAAAATTATTTTATTTATCTAAATTATGTATATCCCACCTTTCTCCCAGTGAGGGGAATCAAGGCAACTTTCAATTTTAAAAACAATAATACAACATTTAACACAATTAGGGCCCAATTTTAAGGGGCTATAGCGCTGGCACTTGGTGTCACAAGTGTGCCAGAAGGTACGTCAGTGGCACCCAGGAAGGAGGGGCCGCTGGTGCTGAGTCAGCAGCAGTTGGCACTGAACCCCAGCACCGGGAGGAGATGCTGCAAGAGACTTGTGGGAAGTTGCATTGCCAGGCGGAGGCACAGGTTTTCAGGGTGAGTGGAGGGCGGGGGAGAAGTGATTGGCCTGGGAGGTGGGTGGGACTGGTGGAGGCCTGCTCCACTAGGTCTTATCCTCTGTATCGAGCTGCAAAGCTTGACACAAAGGTTATCCACTCTGCACCAGCAAAACAGCCAGCACAGACATCAGTAGCCCCACTGTGGGGCCTGCACCCTTACTCAGGGGAAGTGGATGAACGTCCTCCTCCAATGGCCTCTGTGGGACCGCAGGATACAGTGGTCACCATTTTGGTGCCGCTGCACTTGGTGGCCCCACTGGGGATAGGATTGGGCTGCCCAGCACATAAACAACAAATACATACAAAGTAAATAAAGGTTCACATAAAACAGTTAAAACTACATTTGATTTAAAATGCCAGCCCATCATGTCAGCGATTGAACACTATCCTCAGTAAAAAGGTATTAAGGCCCCATCATAAGGTCTCTAAGGAGGGAGGCCATTCTTGGCCTCTTCTAAAGAAAACATATGTGCAAGACTCGCCCCTTCCCCTTTTCAGTATGCTTCTGTTTGAAAAGAGGAGGAGAAACACAGCAGAAACAGAAAGTGTGAAGGACAGTGGCAGCCATTGTTATCTGGCCAGGTATCTCCCTAGGGAAGGCATTCCTCAAACAGGGTTATAAACATAAAATGATTATGCACGGGATGAACATGCATCCCTCTTGCACAACACCAGAACCAGAGGGCATCCACTAAAATTGACTAGTGGGACAGTCAGAACAGACAAAAGGAAATATTTCTTCATCCAGTGTATAATTAACCTGCAGAACTCCTTGCCATAGGATGTTGCGATGGCATTAGGCCTAGATGCTTTTCAAAACAAGATTGGATGGATTAATGAAGGAAAAGTACACCACAGGGGACAAATTACAATGACTGCACTTTCTGGGTTTTAGAGGTAGGCAACAGGATGCAGTATCTTGTCTTCTATGCGCTCAGTGGCATCAGGTGGGCCACTGTGAGCTACAGGAAGCTGGATTACATTGGCCCTTGGCCTGATTCAGCAGGGCTTATATGTTCTTATGTAGAGTTCTGCCACAAAGCAGGCCCTTTGGTCTTCAGCCTTAAGAGTGCACTTACCACCAAGGCATCCTGGGCTTCACACATCTTAGCAACAGAGGTCTGGAATTCCCCGATGAAGTCATGGCCTCCGTCATTATCATAATCATAGCACACCACCTGAAAGAAAAAGGTAGGAGAGCTGTCAGACTCTAGGAAGGAAAAGGACATTCTAGTGGAATGGTAAAAACCAAGTCATGCTAACAAAAATGGCCATTTCCAGAAAGTCTTCCTGTTTGTGACCCCATAAGGTGATGAACGCTTCTTCTAAATAGAAGTGTGTTAATTGCTATGGCTAAGGGAGAAGAAATGCTGAAGGGGGTGCACTCTTTCCTAGTGAAAAGGGAAGATACAGTGGCATCATTGTGTAGTAGAGTGTTGCCTGCACAACATCCTTCAAAGAACCCGCCCGCACCCCGCCCCCCCGCAGTCTTCATTACCTGCAGGGGGTCTTGGAACTGATCCCTTTTGGTTACAGGGCCCACTGTATTGCCTGTTTGTTGCTGGAGATACAGCTGCATTTCTTTTAAAGTGTTATTTAGAAAAAAAATTATTCACTATCTTGGGACAGTGATATTTAGACACCATGCCTACAAATAAAAAAAGTATTTTTTTAAAATGGTAAAGCCTGGCTTTGGAACCTTAAACAGAAAGAAAAGGAAGCTCACCCTGAGAGAATTCAGGATAACAGCTTTCAAACTGATTAGTTTGTGAAAAGGTCATGTGGGCAGTTGAGGAAGTAGCTGCGACAGACAGCTATCAACCACTGATGCTGGCATCAGCCAGGAAGTGGAGGAGGACTTATCATTACCTTGATCTGCTTTTCGATGTCCCCATTACACAGAGATACTAAAGGCACAGTAAATGGCTTCCACACAGGATCCAGTGTGTACTTAATCACCTGCAATTGGGAGAGAGATGGAGGGGGAGTATTGGTTAAGTGGGTGACATGAGGATACCGACCAATTTTGGACAAACAACTAGAATTAGATGTGATGGGGACAGCCATACTTGTCTTTTTATCCACACGTCTCTCTTATTCAAGAATACAAGTGGGGGAGGAAGAAAAGGTCTGCACAGGAGAGGAGGACTGACTGCTCCCACTCAGTGCCAGTCCATGACACTTTGCTACCTAAAGAAGAGCATTAAATGGTGCCCTCTTCCTCTTCAAATCACACCCCCACTTCCTTCCATCTTTCAAATCTCTCCTCCTTCCTTAAAAAAAGTTAGAGGAGGATGAGGAAAAATAGTGCAGTACCATTTCTGCCTTCCTCTGAATGCTGCCCTAGGGAAGGTGATGGGTGGGCTGCTGTGGCACTCCGGAAAACTGGCTTACATTCAGTCACTCATGGGGAAGGGCTGGAGCTCCATGGCCGCTTTGCATGTGAAGGTCCCCTGGCAGCATCTCTAGGTATGAGAGCATCCCCTGGGTATGAGAGCATCTCCAGCATTCCCTGCCTGAAACTTTGGAGAGCTGCTGTCAATCCAGGCCTGGCACTACTGAGGTAGATAGACCAGCTTCCTATAATCCATCTGAAGCAGTCTGCTTCCTGGCAGGCTTGGTCGAGGACTCTGGTCCCCCTCACTTGCGTGCGTCTTCCACTTCAAAACTACCACACGTGGAAATGAGGCAAAACACATGAAGAAACATACACAGCTCCCTACTGCATATCCTTTGTCCTGATTATAAGCCACACGACTTGGCTGGCCAGCCGCAAGAAAGCATTAAAAACATTAATAGTCTTCCAATGAGCCATGCTGTGGCATCAGGAAAAGAGTGCATCCTTCTGAAATGAATGGCAAGAAAAGATCAATTTTGTGCGGAAGGGGCAAGGTTATTGGTGTCTTGTTAAGAGTAAAGCATTCCGTGGAGCACAGAGCAGTCCTTAAAGTTACAAGCGACTGCAAACACTTCCTACACGGGGTTGGAAGGATTACGGCAAAACCCACACATGCAGTGCAGCCGGAACTGTGTGGAACCGCCAGACACAGGAACCCTGTGTGGGTGTCTAGAAGCATGCACACTTGCAACTCCACAAGGAAAATTCACACCTCACCAATGTGTCAGTAGTAACACAAACCTGCACAAAGAAGATGGTGAGTCTTCCTCAGGATGCTGCACTGTCCCCAGTGCTTGGCACTGGGTGGCACACCAAATGCGCTTTGCTGGCATGCTGTGCCACAATCACACTACAAGAATAGCACAGGGAACAGCTGTCTCAAGAAAAACCAAGGCCTCTGCCCAACACAGCCTATATAGCCCTGGGCCCCCAGGCCATGACCAACTTGGCTCATGCCTAATGGAGTAAGAACCTCGATCCTGGAAAATGATTTATCTGATAGTGCACTACTTTTATTTTTATTTAATACTATGAATACTACCTTTCTGGGGAAAAGGTCCCCCAAGGAGTTCAGTGACAACAGAAATACAATAAGATTACACTGAACAAGCATCTTAAATTTTTAAATATAAAAAGCCAACAGGAAGAATCAAAGCCAAAAGTAATCCTTCAGAAAAAGTCACAAAATTGATGGCTCAGTCCATCTGAAAAGGGACAGTCTTCACCCTGAAACTGGTGAGCGATGAAGCTAAGTAGGCCTCCTAGGGGAGGGAGTTCCACAGGTTGGGTGCATATACTGAAAAAGCCCTGGCCCAAATACCCACCAGCCTAATTTCAGATGGTGGCAAGACAACCTTCCATTTGTTTTAAGCCACCAGAATTCCCATTGTCACAGACTGTGTGGAAGGCGCAAGACTGCACCAGGCTCGGAGACACGGACGCATTTGGATCCCTGTGTGCATGCAGTCTTAATCACTCACAGCTGTCCCTGAGCCTCATGCCTTGCTATCAGGCTGTTACAGACAGTCAGAGGAGAGGGTGGGGATGGTTCCTCACCCTCCCATCCCTGGAAAGACTGCCCTGACTTGCTTCCAAATGGCAATGCCTGAGATGACACTGGGGCCATTGCTTGGGAGATGGCCAAGTGGTAGGGGGATGTGTCCACAAAGACAATTCTTCCTCTCCCTCCTCCACCAGGAACTGAGCATGCTCTCAGGACCCTCTGTGTTATTGCAACCCTACTGTGTGTGTGCAGCACATTGATCTTTGCACTGAGGATCCCTGTAAGGTACAATGGCTATCTACTGAGAGACATATTCTGTTTCTTTGCAAGATCCCTTTCAGTAAGAGCTAGGCAGAGCCAGTGCTGGCACACAGCATCTTTGTGCAAACGTCCATGTATCCACGTGCTGTAATTTTGTACAGCACAATTCTATGCACATTTACTGAGAAGGAAGCCCCACTATGTTCAAAAAGCTTACTTCTATGTAAGCACACATGGAGATTCAGCCTTAGAGTGTGATGGAACATCTGAAGAATACATCATTACTTTGTCCTGCCTTTAGCAGATGGGATACAACTACTGTCTGTTTATAAGCCAAAAGGCCTTCTAAAAAAACCTTTGAAGGTCCATACAAAGAAGGGAGAATCAACATTAAGAGATGCTAATCAATGACATTTGCTTCCACACAATGCACTTAGCACTGGCACAGAATAGGTGAAGATACAAATGGATAATGTTCCCTTCTGAAATGCCTTGGTGAGTGGCAGTCTCTTTTTCTAGATCAGGGGTGCTCAATACGTCGATCGCGATCGACCGGTCGATTGCGAGGCACAATGAGTCGATCACAGGCTTCTCTCCCATCCACGCATCCCTGGGAGTGAGCCCCGTTGACTCTACTGGGGCTGACTGGTGAGTAGACCTGGAGAGGACCCGCTGGCAGGCTTCTCTCCCGTCCACGCATCCCTGGGAGTGAGCCCCGTTGACTCTACTGGGGCTGACTTACCTTTCCCCTGTTTTTGCACTGATATGTATGGAGATCTGCCCCCCCCAACTTCCATCTGTTGGTTCTGTGTGCAAGGGGTTTTGCACTGGTCTTGCTGTGATGTCTATATAGAGATCTTCCTTTCCCCTGTTTTTGCACTGGTCTGTATAGAGATCTGCTCCCCCCCCCCACTTGTATTGGAATCGAAGAAGATCTGGTGAGGAGGTAGATGTGGTGTCAGCAGTGGCCCCTTTAAGGGTAAGGCCTGGGCATCCAGCAGAGTGTGCTGCACAGCTGCAGCCACTTCAAGGCAATAGGGCCCTCAGGGATATAAGAGCACCTGAGGCAGGAAGGGCTCCACTTATTTATGTGAGTCAGCCTTTTCCTACATGAAGATCATTAAGTCCAAGTACCGTTCCACCATGACTGATGAACATTTGGAAGTGTGCTTGAGGCTGGCTGTCAGCAGCTACTGTCCGGACTATGCATCCTTGGCTGATTCACTTCAGTGCAAGTCAACAAAGTAAACTCAAGTAATTACAAAAAATGTTTATAGTTAATTATGTTGTGTTGTGCAATATTGGCTCATGTGGTTATGCAAGGTACACCAACATACATTGTACACATAAATGTTATATGTTATGATGGCGCGAACATTGTAAAAAAACTCTGGTAGATCTCCGGGCCTTGCTGGGTTTCAAAGTAGCTCTCGAGCCAAAAAAGTGTGAGCACCCCTGTTCTAGATTGTGAAGTGGGAAGACACAGAGGTTCTTAAAATCACTGGCTTGAAATTTCAAACACACTAACTTTCCCCAAACATACAAATTGCATACGGAGTCCCACCGATGTTTACAATAATGAACAAGCACATGTTGCAAAAGTGGCAAACCTCTGGGCAAAGCAGCAATTGTTAGAAAGTGCCTAAATGCATGTGGTTCAAGAGGCAGCAGCAGCAGGAGGGGGTTTCTCTTCCTCATAAGGGATAGAAAGATATAGCTTAGGGACATCAGCTGCCAGCATAAAGGCAATGAACATAAAGCAGTGGGTAAACTCTTTCAAGCAGGAAGGAGTTTTGGAGCAATGGCCTCCATTTCCCATAATCGTTTTAGCATTCTTTTATTCTTTTATTTATTTATTTATTTATTTATTAGATTTGTGTTCCGCCTTTCTCCCCAAAGGGCACCCAAGGTGCCTAACAATCAAGTTAAAATACAATGAAACAAGGAAACAGATAAAAATACAAAACACTTAAAAACAATTGAAACAAGATAAAATACAAAGCAGCAGATTAAAAGCACATTAAATTTATAATCTGTAATGGTGTTTTATCTTATAAGCTGTTTTAAGTGCAGGACATAGGCAAGGTCTACAGTAATTAATTAGTTAGTTAGTTAGTTAGTTAGTTAGTTAGTTAATTAATTAATTAATTAATTAATTAATTAATTAATTAATTAATGTAAGGGCAGCCTGTGAACACCACAGAGGACTCACAGGTTGAAGAAAGTAAATGGCTTGAGGAGGGGCTGTTACTCAGAGGTAGAACACATACTTGGAATGCAGAAGTTCATTCTCTGGTTCATTTTCCAGGTAGGGCAGGGGAAAAAAACTCCTTTCTGAAACCTCAAAGAGCCATTGCCAGTCAACGTTGCCAATACTGAGCTAGAGAAGGATCAATGGGTGGCCCAAAACCTCCCAATGCCTGAGGCTGCAAGGCAAATGCTTCCCCTTTACCACTAAAGTGCCAGTCTCTGTTCCTCCCTCCTTCCAATGTTCCAGCTGCCAGCCAGGCAGAGTCAATACCAAGCAATGATTGACTAAAGGTCTGACTCACTGAGCAGGCATCTTCATACACCCAGGTGGCATTTCCTCTGGAAGCAGAAGTCTTCTTCCCATTGCTCCCACAGGGACTAAGGGCGCAATCCTGAGGCACCCTTGGGCCGTGCAAGTCCCGTGTGCCAGCCCAGGAGGGTCACAAACATGCCATAAGCTTAGGCTGGCACGCAGAGGCTGAATTCAGCCTTAGCGCCAATGGAGGGACCGAGCCTTGTGTCGGCCAAGCGGGAGGCAACGCTGGGACCCGGCAGTTATGCCGGATCCCAACCCCATTCCCCAAGCAGCCCTGAGCGGCTTCAATCCACTCTGCTCTCGTAGGGGCTGCAATGGTTTAACCTGGGGTAAAGGGAAGAGTTTCTCCTTACCTTCAGCTGAGCCACTGTGGTGCCCTATCTCACGCTGTATACAGCGCAAACTTCCTGGCTTGCCTGTTTCAACGCAAGATAGGATTGCACCCTAAGAAGCAAGATATATTCTAAATGCTATGAAGACAGTGCCATCTTTCAAGAGGCATTCTTCCAGCTGTGTGATGCCCCAACAGTACAGTGATAAATTTTGAAGCATTGGAACTCATCACACCCCACTACATATCTAAACCCTGTTAAAACTATGACAACAAAATCACCTTTACATTTCTTTCAAAATTTGTTTCTCCTGCTATCAGTGGTGGTCCTGGCCACTGTGGTGAACAGTTGCATGCCTGGAGGTGCCGCCAAACACCCCCCCCCAAGACCTCTGGAGGGCCTTTAAACATCACTACAGCCAAAACCGGGAAGTAACATTTGAAGGCCTTCTGAGGGCTGGGAAGGCTGCGTGTAGCCTCTTTGGATCTCAGAATGTCTCTGGGGAAGTGTCACGTTTGGGGTCACTTGTACCCCCATGCCACCAGTGGTCACTTCTACCCATGGACACCTACCCTAGGTATGCTACTGCCTGCTTCTTATACCTGCTTTCAAACTTGTTCTATTTCATTGAAAAATTGAGTTTCATTCCAAACTCTTACAGAACACTCATAGGCATGTCTACTCAGAATTAAGCCACACCAAGATGAATAGAATTTACTTCCAAATAAGGGCCTAGGTGGAGGTTTTAGAGTATGTTGCTTAAGTTTTAACATAAAAACATAAAAACCAAAAAATGGAATGAAATATTAAAAATGTTTTTCAGAGTACTAACTGCTCCATTTGAGATCCCACTGCGTTCAACTGGATTTCCAAGCAAATATACATAGGACTGTAGCCTTGATGTAACATAAACTATATACACCATCTCTCAAAAAGACAGTGTTCTAGATAATATGAACTATATACTGCATTAAGATGATGACATGTGCCCCTAGACAAATTTCTCAGTTGGCCTCCTGCTGAGCCTGATTCTTCTTCTCAGCTCAGATCTTTTGAAAAAAGTTTCGAGGACAGCACCTGGGGGCTTCTGCTGTCACCGCTCCTGCTGTAGGAAATATCCCAAAGCTCCACTTCCCAACAGCACCCTGGTGACTCCAGTAACACTCTTCAGTAGTAGGGATGGAAGCCCAAAGATGCTGGAGAGTAAAAGCCTCAATTCTTGTCACATAAAACAGGGCACAACTTTCATCCCTGCTGTCTCTCTCAGCAGCTTTCCAACCTCAGTTGCATACAAGAAACTCTGGCTGCTCTCAGATGCTTTTTGAAACAAGGTAATGCTGCCTATGCAACACACATCTCTGAGAAGCTCACTGTATGTGGTAGTGTCTGATCTTCCTACATGAGCAAAAGCAAGAAACAAACATCGGGTACAAAACCAGAAAAAGAAAACAGAAGAGAAAAACTGTGCCACTGTGACAGCAGGCATGAAAGCGCAAGCAGGTTATCTTCGGTCTCAAAGCACAAAAACTTGGAATTGTGTGTTTTTCCCAGAAGTCAACAGAAAACACTTCCGCACACAAGGCAAAATCAATTGCCTTTCCATCATCTGCATTTTGAGAGAACGTTGCAATGACCACCAGCTGAAATGGCATTTTAAAAGAATGATGCACACGTGGGGAAGGGTGTATACCTGAGGTCCAATCAATGAACACTTGCCACTAAACCGCACAACAAGATCACAACAAGTTCGGGAAGATTGTCTGTGTTAGTTGGTCACAATGAAAAGCAGCAAAAAAACTAACCAATTCATTTCAGCCTAAGCTTTGTGGATGGCCAATGTTCAAATTAGGGCGCAATCATAACCAACTTTCCAGCACTGGCATAGCTATGCCATTTGTTGCATCCTGCAGTCGGGTGGCAGTCATGGAGCCCTCCTCAAGGTAAGGCAATGTTTGTTCCCTTATCTCAGAGTTGCATTGCCCTTATGTCAGTGCTGAAAAGTTGGTTAGGATTGCAACCTTAGTTAGTTTCAGGGGCTACAAGATTCTTTGCTGTTTTTATCCAGAGGATGGGGTGGTATCACTGGTTAGGAGCTACAAGGCTCAAGTTTACTGAATGACATCTGACACTCCAGCCCACCACACTTCCTATTCTGCTCCATTCCCCTTTTTCTGTTTGAAATCAGGGAGTGGGAGGAAGAAGAGCAGTAGAAGCTGACAGGTGGGCAAAGGCAGGAGCCCCCCTCCCAAATTATCATCTAACCGGTCAGCTCCAGGGGCAGTCCAACCACATCCTAAAACTCCTGCAACATACAAGGGTTTCTTCACAAGCACATTGAGGCACAAAAGGTTCCCTGGGACCAGAAAATTTAGAAAACTTAATATACTAATTATAAATACAAAACATAATACAGAGCAGAGCCCATTGTGGATTTATAGTTTGAAGCTAAGCTGAGCCTGGATACAGTCTGAATTACAAGAGTATGGAGCTCATGTGGCTGCTAGGAGCATTTGCCTGAATGTCTTGAGACATACAAAATTATGCATGGGACTGATAGAGGGAAGTTCTCTTCCCCTTCGCACAGCACCAGAACCAGGAGACAACCATGAATATCGACTGGCAGGAGAATAAACCAAAGGAAATATTTCCTTACCCAGTGCATAATTGTTCTGTAGAACTTCTTGCCACATGACTTTGGGATGGCCTAGATGCCTTAAAAAGGGAATTGAACAGACTGATGGAGGAAAAGTTCATCAGAGGTTACAAGCCACGATGACTATATGCAGCCTCTGGGTTTCAGAGGTAGCCAATCTCTGAATGTCAGTTGCAAGGGAATGGCAACAAGATACAGGTACAGTCTTGTCTTGAGTGCTCCCTGAGACATCTTATGAACAACTTTGAGACACAGGAAGCTGCACTGAGTGGGCTCTGGGCTTATCCAGCAGGGTTCCTCTTATATTCTTATGGTCACATAATCATGAAAATGCCATGCATTGGAGAAGGCCTGGATTATTGTTCTGAGAAATATTACTCAAAGCGATTTCTGCATGTGGTAGACTGCATTAAAATAAATGATAATCCTTTTTAAAAAAAATTATCCTGCCTTTCCACTAAAATACGTCCTCAATGTGACTTTTACAACAAAGACTAATGGAATAAATGACAGTTTTATTGCAAAACATCATAAAAAATGAAATAAAATAGCAAGCAGTTTTATAAAACCAGCAGGACCAAGCCGAAAAGAAATATCACTGATGCCATAAGTTCAGGTGAAGAGGACACACTCTGTTACTCTAAATCAGGGATCTCTAAACCCCAGCCCGGGGGCCAGATGTGGCCCGCCAAGAGCCTCTATTCGGCCCACGGCCAGCCTCTGATCCCCTGAGAGCCTCTGGCCCAGTTAACCAAACACAACCAGAGTTGTGCTTTTGGAGTGAGGGAATGGGGGTCCTTTTAAGTGTGTTATTTATTTCTTGGGCTGTGTTTGTGCTTGGAGAAGTCCTGGGCATTTGAGTTCATTCATTTATTCATTCATCTAAGTTCCATCTCTAATGCCTTTATTTAAATTTTAAATTAAATTTTTTTCCAGCCCTTGCCACTGTGCCATGTATTTGATGCAGCCCTTTGACTGAAAAGTTTAGAGACCCCTGCTCTAAATGATGGAAACAAAGGCACTAGTGGTGATCAAGAAAGCTGGGTGACGGAGAGCATCAGAGAATTCTCGAGCCATCTGAACAGGTGCCTTTGCAACAACTTCCCCTTCAGCATCCAAGAAAGTTCTCAACACCCTACTGAAAGATTTGGCTCAGTGATCTTCTTTGATATCAAACCAGACTTCTTTAAAGAAACAAACAAAAAAAAATCCCTTTGGTTTTTCCTGGCTCTTGTTTATCAATTCCACAGCCAAAGCCTAGATAGACCTTGCCAATTATTTAGCATTGCACCTTGGCTGTTTGTCTTCAATTCCTCATTTGCTGCACAGAAAAACTTGGCTAGTTATGGCACATCATTTTATCTACTGAAATGATTTAAGGTCCCCATGCATGTCTTATCCAGCCCCAATTATTTTTCTGAAACCTCGCCATCAATGACTAATCTAAGTCCCTGGGGTTGAACAAGATATTCTCTCTCCTTAACTTAAAACAGTTTCAAATTACGGGTGCTTTGTAACATCCAAAGATGAAGTTCGCTCTTCAGATTTTGGAAAGCTACTTTTTTCTTTTGCATGTCTTGTGAATCAGATTCCTAAAAATAAATCTATTTTTTCACATTTTACTGCCCAACAAAGTTTATGGATTTCAACCCTCCAAGTGCACTTATGCTTAACTGCTCCACACTATCAGATATTTTGATTGCTTATAAAAGAAAAAAAACCATTTTTGTTCCAAATTGTCTAGAAATGTTGGGTTGGTAATAATTAATAACTACTGACTTTTGTGAGTTATTTATTTACAGGCTGCAGACAGAAGTGCAAAAAATTAGTCCCTCTTTTTCCTTGGTCCTTTCTCCTCACATGCACAAAGCTGGCTCATCCCTGGATAGCCCAGGGAATGGGTCTCTCTGCAACAAAACTGACATTTGTACTTTAAAAGGGGATGACTAAGGGCACAAGCCTAAGCGCCCCTACTCAGAAGTAAGTTCTATTGTGTTCAATGGGACTTACTCCCAGGAAAGTGAGGATAGGATTGCAACCTAAGTGGTTAAGAATCTGGAGAACAAATGGACTGCCTTCAGTCATACAAACCTTCCTATACATTACAGCCTTCAGGAGGCTCTGTTCCGACTTCTGCCACCATCGAATGTACGGCTGGTAGGTACACAGAGCAAGGGCCTTCTTGGTGATGGAACCCAGGCTATGGAGCTAGATTGGCTAGCCCTTTGCATCTTTCAGTAGTAAACACATCATTGGTTAGACACGCTTGGACAAATTCATCTCTCTTACATTTACAGGGGCTGCTGCTTGCTTTCGACAACACCGTTTCAAACTGCTTTATCAATTACAGTTTTATAGCAAGATCATCAGCCATCCTTGAGTTCTCTCTCAGGAAGAACAAATAGAATATTGTAAATCAATAAATGGATGACAACACCCTTCCTTCTTACCTCCGTTCGGTGGACCAGCATCCATTTTCCATCATCTCCTGGTTTATAAAACTCTAAGAATGGATCTGACTTTCCAAACAAGTCCTGCAGGGAAGCAAAAAGGAAAGCATACACATTGATTACAGAGCTAACTTTCTCAGCTGTCAAGGACAGCCATGCAATGCAGTTAAACAGAAGAGAGAAAGCTCTATAGCTATCCTGAAGCAATAAATCAGAGGCAACAAAACCACTCTTGTTTTGCTCTCCCTGTGCAACAGTCTGAATTAATAAGAAATGCTGAACTGTAAATCTTGGCCATCTGACCACATGCAGGTAGTAAAGCACCTGTAGAGACTTTTATTCCCCCCCAAGCAACAAATGTTCTTGGTATGATGTGACCCCTGATGCAGATATAGAAGAGACAAAATAAAAGTCCTCTACAAACAAACCATCACCAGAAATTCTGGGGGCTTAAAATGGGAAAACAGGCTGTCTGGAGGTCAGCAGGTCCTCTTTGCTTGGAGAGGCTCACTTGGCCAATACACAGAGCTTATTTAGGGCAGTTGTGATTAGGGCCAACCCATTAGTGATGGTGATGGTGATGGTAAGGTGATTAGTGATGGTAAGGTGGCCACCTCCAGGAGCAAATTGCTCAAGGTGTCCACTGCCACCCTGCAATGGTGGCTTCACCACACCTCTGTCCTGGTGCCTCTCTTTAGCTCATGGCTGGCTAGCCAGTCCCCACCACCACTCCTTGTTTGCTCCCTGCATGGAATGAAGTAAGAAGGAGGTGTAGTACAGAAAGGAGCAGAACTGCATCTCTGCTCAAGACTCTTAGCAGCCCACCACTGTCCTTTCTTCCACATGTCACTTCCTTCTGCTCCTTTCCGTGCGGGGAGCAGGATGGGAGGTAGTCGCAGCATTAGGGTACTGCCAAGTAGGGAAAGAAGGGTGGAATTGAGCACTGGTATGAGGGGCAAGCATCACATTCTGCACACTGTGGTGAGGGGTGGGTGGTATCTTTCCCAGTCTTTACCTGGAGATGCCAAGGATTAAACCCCACACCAATGGCTGAACAAGATGTTGCCTTTGAGGTGCAAGGTGACAATCAGAGAGCGGGTCTTATCAATGTCCTGATTTAAGAACACTCCCTGTCTCTTATCTGGAACCTACATGCTTGTCCCTTTAGTGACACAGAATAACTTTTTTCATTTTCCCAGTAATCCTAAATTTCTTTGAACATCTTAGTGATAAAATCCCTGTTGACCTCGGTTTGCTGCTTTCTTTCACCAATTTGTTTAGTGTGTGTTTTTGCTGTTGTTAGTAGCAAACGGCAGTGGAAATTTTTGAATAAAGGGCAGGGTAGAAAAGTTTGAAACCTAAAATACAATTCCAACTAGAGGACTCAAGCCTGAAAATACTGGGGGAGGGGGAGCCCAGCTTTCACTGTAAGAGCAAGAGGCAGAGTGCGAGACAGTGTGCACGTGTGAGGGAGTTAGAGCAGGGGTGCCAAACATAAGGCTCATGGGCCGAATGCAGCCCCTTGAAGCCATTAATCCAGCCCCCATTATAATTGTGCTCTCCCAGCCTGATAATTGGACTCTCTCATATCCTGAAAATAGGGACAAGATTTGCACATTTTCTCTTCTGTCATTTACAGCTAGTGAGATTCTATGTGAGCACAAAGTGCTTATTTCTGGCCATTATTTCCTTATTTCCTCTACTTAATGATGTCACTTCCTGCCTAATGATGTCACTTTTGGCCCTCAGCTAGCAAGCATCATGAATGGTAACTTTGGCCCTCTGTATGAAATGAGTTTGACATCCCTGAGTTAGAGAGCAAATAACCTCAGTGTGAGTGTGTTAGAGCTAATAATCTGGGGGTTAGTACTAATAATCTCAGTGCGTGCACGTGAACTAATTTTCTCCACGTAAATATACAAGATTCTGTAAATCTGATGCAGAGGTGGGCTTGAAGTCATTTTTAAAAAACACATACCTTTTTATCCAGCTTTCTGCCAGCCATGTTGAGAGTGATCACACGGTTGTCGGATAGCTCTTGGGCTGCTATCTGAAAGACAAGCATTAATTTAGTCATGTGGTGCCATCAATGGATATGAGAACTCTTTTACACAAAGTGGGGGGGGGGAGATGCAGATCCCTCCCTCTCTTGAATCTAGAACATGCTCTAATGGTTTCTTTTGGCAGACACTCGAGAACCCTGCCACACCCACCTCTCCTCCCCCTTCAGCATCTTTTCAAGCTTCTTGTTGCACCATTCCAACTTCTCCTTTGGAGAAGGAGAAGCCAAAAGGGCACAGCAGGGAGCTTGAAAAGCTCAGTCACACTCACCACCTTCTTCTCCTGCCACCTGGCTCAGAACCTGAAAGTCATTGGCTGTGATGTCATCATGTTGTCACCACCACATTTGCACCTTGAGATGGGTGGGACCAGTGTACTGCAGCCCACTTAGTGGTCAAAGTTGGACCACCCTGATCTAGATGGTAAACCACCCAGAACAGGGAAGGGGATTGAAGCAGGGCAAGCAGGATGTATCTATGCTTAAGTATGTATAACTGAAACAGTCAGGAAAGAGGATGAATGAAGGCATAATGCATGAGGCTTCACAGAAAAAAAGTGGGTTTGAAGGGTTTTGAAGGAAATGAGACAAGGGGAGCCTTCATTCATTTTGAGCAATGAACCACACACATCTATTTGACTCCTGAAAGGTAAAGCACAGACAGAAAGCCAAGGGATAAGCAGGTGCATAAAATGGCCATTTGAAAAAGATCAACAAGAACAACAACAAAACCCTCCAGTGTCCCTCAAGCCAGCTCCAGAGAGGGAAGCAAGTCCTGCCAAAGGGCACCTACCATGCACACTTGGAGGGCAGGGAGAGAGGATCCTCCATCTGCATTCCCCGATTAAATGACTTTCATGGGACACTTCCTTACATGGCACCAGACCTTGGGTTCACCTACATCAGTACAGTCAAAATGGACTGAAAGCAGCTCTCTAGGGTTTCCATTGGGGGCCTTTTCCAGTCCTTACCTGAAGGTGCCACTGCCAGGGACTTGAGCCTTCCTACATGCAAAGCAGGTGGTCTACCCACCAAACCTCAAGCCCTCCACAGGTGGAGGAGAAAACAAATATGGGAACGCTGTACACAGAAGTGCATTTTGCGCTGAAAAATAACCAGCAGGTTTGAGGGCTAAGCCACTAATTCCCACTGTCTTTCCTCCTCACAATTGCAGCCTACTGAATTAGCTTTAAACATTTGTTTTTGTTTTAAAAACCACCAAACTTCTTGTAACATTTATTCTGGGACTTCTCCAGCCATTTCAAGCTATCAAAAAGGTGGTTTGTGGCAACAGAATGAACTCGGAGCTGGCCTTCTAATACTCTAATGGCAAGTTCCCCATTTTTGCTTTCCACCCTCGGCATCCACAGAGATGAAAGAAAAGCCCAAACTGCAATTATTGTACCAATGCAAAATATTAACAACAATCAATACAGATTTACACCCCAACTTTACAAGTGTTGCCTCCATGATAATAAAATGAATATTTACATTTCTATCACACCCTTCCTCCACAGACCTCAAGAGAGCATGTATGGTCTCCTTCCTTCCTTTCAGCCTCACAACAACCCTGTAAATTAGGCTAGGCCAGTGGTTTTCAAACTGGGGCGTCACAATACCCCAGCCTGAAGGCCCTGGCCTCTGCCCCCTTAAGGAGCAGGGGCAGCAAGGAGGCAGGGGGGAGGCAGTGATGCGATCCCCAGAATCGCGTTGCTAACAGGGCTGCAGGGACTGGGATGCACTCACCAGCCTGCAGCAGTGTCCTGGGGGTGCAGGGAGCCCTGTGCGAGCGGCTGCAAAGCTCCCCAGCCTGCAGAAAGTAAAAGTGGAGCGACTGCGTGGGGATCTTCCTGGGGATCATGTCGCTGCCTTCCCTGTGCCCTCGCTGCCTCCCTCCCCTCCCCTCCCCTGCAAGGACTTACTGTGGTTTTCAAACCCCCTGAGAGTTTGAAAACCGCAGGGTTAGGCCAAGAAACAGTGATTGGCTCAAGACCACCCAATGAACCTAATGACTGAATAGTAATTCATGTCATGGTCTCTCTCTGTAGGCTGTGCTGGAGGCAGCAGTGGTGTGGGGGGGGGGCAAATGCCCCCAAACAAGTAGGCTACCCAGCCACCCTCCTTGCTGAGCTCTTGTAGTGACTTGAAGATACAGACACTTTCCACATAATTGGAGAGCTAGTCATCCATCTGTCAAATCAATATAACAAACAGTTCCCAATTTCAGGTATGCCTCACTTAATGTCAGGGATATATTCTCCAATCCCCATAGTTATGTGATTAGGTCATTACGTGAACATTCAGTCCAATCTATTGCCTTTATTGTGTAAACAGACACTCCCTGCCAGACACTAGCTGGCTGCACACTCTGCTGGAGATAGGTTGCCTCTTCTTTGCATTAAGAGCCTCTTTGTTGTGTAAACAGAAAATCTGCTGCAGGCTATGGGAGACCTGACTGCCTCATTTTGTTGTACCTTGACCACCATCATATATGCAGTCCGTCATTAAGCAGAAGGTTGTTAAGTGAGGCATGCCTGTACTGTACTAGTTTCCATTCATATCTTCCCTCTATCCACCCACCCCTCAGAAAAACACTTTTGCCCCTCTGTGTCTCAAAAAAAATTTTTAGGTGCTGCCACTGGCCTCTTCCCTCCTGACAATCTAACCAACATACCACCATGACTCAAGACAGACAACAGTGGTTGTGTTTTCCCTGAAGAGCCAAAGGCAACGCAAAACAGACATTGTTGCAGGTGACAAGTAGCCTCATCCCACTATCATCTCAGTTCACAGGTTTGTCACTGTACTTCCAAATTGACACAATGCATGTGGCCAGTGACCCGTCAGACGAATGAAATCAGGGCACACACCATGAGCATTTGAAAGAAAATCTTGATTTATGGGGAAAACGTTCACAAATGGCATTCATTGTTTGCAGGCTGACCACCACTCTATCTGCCTCAGGAGCCTACCACCTTTTCCATTACATATAAAGACCATTTCATATTCTCCCTCCCTAAACAACCACATGGAAAGTAAGCCAATACATGCAAAACCTACCCAATTTATCTTATGCAAATTATCTTGCATGCCTTATGTAGCCTGAAGATTTTTTTTAATGCTGAGCTTCCCCACTACTGCTGCTTTTTATTCTGGCTACTAATTTGATTCTATGCAGGTACATTTCTGGGCAAAATGCAAACACGAAGGATGGAAAATATAGCATGTGGAAATACGGAAACATTTTCTGCCTTGGTACAGCTGGCTGCAGCATCTCTCTCTCTCCCTCCTAGTTCTCATCCAGCCTTGGGTAAAAAAACGACATTGACCAGGGCTAAAAATACCACTTCACTTGTTTGCAGTTTGCTTTCCAAAATATTTGAATAAAAAGCAGTGAGTCAGAGCTTTTGCTGATGGAGATGACACAAGATGAGCTTGTAATTGCCTCTTTTTCCTTAGTACTGTCACACAGATGTAGCCCAGAAGTTAGAAGGCAAAGCTGCAATGGGGAATAATTGTATTTTAGGAACACACAAGTGTATTGACAAATAGAGATGTTTGGAAATGGTGTCATTTAACTTACTCAAAAGTAAGCCCATTAATTTCAGTAAGACTTAAGCTGTAATCCTATCTTACTCACTGGAAAGAAACACCTCTACAATTAAAGATGCACAAGACACTGTGGCCAGATGGCATCAACCCAGTTGTTCTTAAGAAGCTCATATGTGAACATATTGCTCTTCTAGCAAAAATATATACATTGTGCCTTACATCAGTCTCTATGCCAGAGGACTGGGAGGTATCCAACACTGATATGTAGAAGGGGATTTAAGAAAATACAGGCTGATCAGTTTAATATCTGTTCTTGGTACACTTGATGGAAAGTGCAATTAAATAAATAGTTACGATGCACACAGAAGAATGACTCTTGCTGAAGGAGAATCAGCGTGCTTTCTGCAAATGTAAGCTCTGCCTCACTAACCTTCAATGCTTTCGAGAGTGACATCAGGGATGTGGCTAGAGGCCATTTCAGCTGACACTGTATACTTGGGAATTTCAGAAAAGTTTGATCAAGTCTCTCACTTGAGTCTTTCAAGCTCTTGAATGAACTTAGCAGTCATGGGGCAAGAGGATAGGTCTGGAAAACGGAGTACTGGTAAACTAGTTCAAGAAGCAGTCGAGGAATGAATGGACAATTTTCACAGGGGAGAAAAGTAAGAAGCAGAGACTCTCAAAGATCTGTGTCAGAACTGGCACTTGTTCATAAATCTGTAGTTAGGGTAAACAATGAAGTAACCATATTTGGAGGTGACAACAAACACAAGGCAGTAAGAAGCAAAGTGATTGGTGAAAAGCTCCAAAATGACCAAACTAGGCAAATAGGCAACCAATTAGCAAATGTGGCTCAATGTCAATAAGAAGTGATGCACCTGGGGTTAGATTTTCCCCCTGAAGTTACAACAGTTAAATTCAAATCAGTTTGAGAGAGTGGCATTGCAAGCAAAAGTGTCTGAGGTTATTCTACATGAAAATGTATCCAAATGGGCTCAAAGTGCTTGAACCACTTTAATGCTAGTATCTAAACTGAAACAGAACCAGAGAGTTGTAAAAAAAAACAACAAAAAGATCTATTCCAGTTTGACTCCTTGCTAGAGTTACACTGAAAAGAAACAGAAATGAATTCAGCGTATATCACATTTGGAACGTAACAACCCTAGCAGGGAAAGAGCACTCCTATGCTCATTTAGATTAATTACAGCAAATGTGATTAGGCAGTCTATGATGTGTGATGGTGGGGCCTCCTAACCAATTCAGAGCATGGAACAATGACTCGGATCGCTGGGCTTCTGGAAATATAGAAGCAAAGAGCTGGAGGCTTGTTGCTTCTTTGTTGCTGGATAACAAATACGTAGAGAAGGTTAAACAAAAATTACAGTACAAGGGTGGTTTTTTTATAAATGTAGGTTGACCTTCATTTGGCTCCTCTTAAAATATTCTGAGAGATTCTCTAAAAGCTTACTTTCAAGGGAAAGGTTAGTTTTCTACAGGGTCAAACCATATATTACACAGTTGCATGTCACTTTCCAATGCTTTTTTCCTAGAAAACAAAGCCAACAGAGAAAGCTGCAGTCCTGAGTGGAACAATAGCACAGGTGGGCCTTTCCCCTTGGGAATTTTTTCCAACTCTATGAGAGAGAAATGTTCCTCCCACACTGACTCTAAAAGCTCTTATTTAGAAAATGAAGCAAGTTTGTTTTTTGTCCTCTTTGTGTTTTGTGTTTGTTCTCCTTATTTTGCACATAAGCCAGGAGTAATGCAAAGCTACAAATAACCAGCTGCTGAAACTGGTCCTGAAACATGTACAGTGGGCCCTCCTTATCTGAGGATGCCAGGCCTGTGGCTAGAATGCCTCAGAGGACGTCTTAGAAGCAACTGGAAATCGCTGATTGAAACCAGATGTGACTTCCAGTCATGTCTGGGAGACCTTCTTAGGAGACCAGAAGTCCGGGTGTGACTCCCAGGTAAGTTATTGTGGTACCATGCCAGGTCCCCAGTGCATTTAATTATCTGCATATTTCAGTGCTTATATTATTTCAGTACTATATATATACATATATTCAGTACTCCCCTGGGGGCTGGGGATAAGAATAGGCCCTCAGTTTGGCTGTACTCATCATGAGAGGTGACTAAACAGCCACCGGGTAGATGGGACTTGTTAGCCTGGGAAGGCAGCTCATCTGAGAGAAGGAAAACTCTGATCCCAAACCTCCACTGCCTTGTGGCTACATCCAGTTATGGAAAAGGCTTCAGGAGTCAACCTGGAGGCAAAATCCGGAGCCGGAGTCCCTGAGGCAGTTCATGGCTGAACACAGTCACGTTCTGGCAACTCCTGCGACGCCGCTGGAACCAACCTTATTGACCTCTTCCTTTCCATTGGACCATTTCAGCGACATGGAGAGGGGGGATTTGCTGCACGGGTAACAGTCTATCCTCCATATCTACTTTACCCAGGCTTCACGCACTGGAGAGGACACTCTGTTCCAGAACTACTATTCAGAGCGCGATACTGAGTGTGATTCTTCCGAGACTGAAGGATGCCAACACACATATTTCAGTATCTGTAGGGGTCCTAAAACAGATCTCCCGTGGATACCAAAGGCCCACTGGATCTTCAGAGCCAAAGTATTCACTACCACAAAGCTTCCTTGACAATGAATTATCCACGCAAAGTGCCTTGTGAGCCAAAAGAACTGGGCTGAGGACTGGGGGCAGGGGAGACAACATGTGCTAATCTCCTACATAGGTATAAGCTCCTACAAGTCCAGAAAGTCTGCCATGGAGGTGTGGGTAAGGAACATCTAAATATGTTCCAGAATAGGGGTAGGAAATATGAAGCCACCTTAAGGGCATCTTCCTACCCATATTTGTATGCATCTCAGCAGTGGAAACCCAGTCAGAGGCCTTTGTAATCCATCTCAAGAGAGACTTCAGCAGACAGTCCTTTGCCGTTATTGCGCACTTAAGAGGCTTGCTCCCATGACACACAAAAATTGTGTCTCAGATACACAAAAGTATAGCAAGTGGGTGAAGTCCCTAAAAGAAGAGATTTGTTAAGGCATCTCCCCCAGCACAAACAGCAAGTGAAGGGTTAAAGAGGCTTTGTCCTACATGAACGAAGGACAGAGGGCCAAAATACTGATTATACCCAAACTAGGAAGGCTCCTGAATTATCATCTTGTGATTCAATACAAGGTTCCAGACTCCTCCCATTCCCCAGCAGATTAGGTTTAGAAGTCACAGATAGATCTTTAAAGTCTATGACTTTGTGGAGAAAAATGGTATTTAAATGTATATTTTGCAGCCTATTGGAGAACCAGGTGCTTGTGCAGCAAATATCTGAGAATTCATTAAAAAATACTTGTACCCTTTTTCCCCTAGTGATTAAAACAAGAAAAAATATATCCAAGGTTTTGTTTTAATAGCAAAAGAGGGGCTAAAAATCCAAAGAAAATTGTGTTTGGACAGGATGAAAACCAAGAGATTCAACAGTCCCTAACCCAAATGCACAACATAGGTCCCCCCCCCCTTGAAAAAAGTGTTTCGAGAGAGTGAATGTGAGCAGAGCTATTGCACATTGGGAAGGGTCAAAGTACCCTCCCATCTTGATGCTCCTTTGCTTCCAGATGTCTCCCTTCCAAAGCAGCTTCTCTTTCTCTCTCTCTCTCTCTCTCTCTCTCTCTCTCTCTCTCTCTCTCTCTCTCCCTCCCCCCCTCTCTCTCTCTCTCTCTCACACACACACACACACACACACACACACACACACTCCTGGAGACCACTCTGATGAGGGCTGGCCCACCCATGAGGCCAACTGAAGTGTTTGCCCCAAGCAGCAGGTTGGTGGAGAGGGTTGCCCATCTTGGTCCATTAACTTGCCTCCACTGTTCCTCCTCCTTCTCCTGCTCCCAGGACTGGAAGAGGGGGCAGAGGGAAAGAAGAAATGTGGAAGGGAGGAAAGTGCTGAGCTGGAACACTGGAGAGTGGGAAGAGCAAAGGCTGGCACATTATTGGGAACGGGGGGGCAGCATCAGGCGTGTTTCTTCAGGTGACCTGGGCTGGCCTGACTGTGACATGAGTTTGCGTAGAGGTTTAGCTCTTCTGCAGCATGTAGAGTCAACACTGCTTACCCTTCAGCCTTTACTCAGTTGAAAACAAAACCTTTGTTAAGAATCTGATGGCAAGCATCTAGCCTGAGGCATCCACCATGAACTGCAGCCTTCTTTCTCTGCACGTACATGCTGATATTCAGCCACAGCACTCCAAAGGGGAGAGAATGGGGAGATATGCTGGCTCAAGTTTTGACATCCTTTTCTGTTCCACCCGCTGCGCCTGGAACCGCCTCTCACTTCTATGTTCTGTACAGCACCTGTTCACACTAAACAAACACTCAGTAGTAGCGGTGGTAGGTGGCAGAGAGCCTGGTGACAGACGTCTCTAAACTGCAGGCTCGACAGGGCTCAAAACCGGAAGCCAAGTGGTCATATGCCAATGCCCTGCTCCCTGCACTGCCAGAACCCTGCACCACTAGGACCACCGGTCCATGAAGGAGATCGCAGGCAGCTCAAGTCAGAATAATAGGCCAGAATCCTTCCTGGTCCTGGGAATCAAGGGACCTTGGATAACCAATCCCCTGACAGCAATGCTCAAAATTCAAACAGTTTGTTGCTGTGCCTCAAGTTCGTCTGTCTACCTGCCTGCCACTGCCTGTTCTTCTCTAGGTACCTGCTGTCTCTCCAAGATCTTTCTAATTTACTGTGCCCCAATATAAGCAAATACTTAAAACAGGCAACAAAACGTCTGAGAAGCAAGTGACCTCAGCAGCAGAGCCAGCCCAAGAGCTCCTAATGCCTGAGGCAGCATGACAAATGCTGCCCTTCCTCACCCAACAATGTGCCAGCCTCTGCTCCTTCCACTCACAGTGCTGGCAAGTAGTCAGGAAGAGATGGGCATCCTGACCAATCTGCTACCAGAGGCAACTACTTTAGTTGGCTCATGGCTGGGTCGGCCCCGCTCAGAGGTACGCAAGAACTGGTCAACTTGTGTCACATGAAATCTTCTTCTGCCAAGTCACCTGGCTCAGTACTGTCTGCACCAATTGGCAGCAACTCTCTGGGGTTTCAGGTGGAGGGCTTTCTGAGCCATACATGGAGATGCTACCAGGGACTGTATCCGCATGCAAAGCAGGTGGCAGGCCACCAAGTTATGGTCCTTCCCCTAAATTCAGTACTGTCTAGCTTCTAAACATGGAACCTTTGTCAAAGCTTTATTCCATTTGGTTGACTACTACAAGCCATGTGTGGAAACCCACCAGAGCTGGTATGCTGTGGCTACAGAGTGGTTCCCAAACTGGTGGGTCACCACCCACTAGGGCAACTGGAAGAGGACATTCCTCCTTAAGGGAGTGGTCTTGCTGATGGCAGCAGCAGCACTGTCAGAATTGCAGTAATGCTGCTTCCAGGGGGCTTTTTTTTTACCTACGGGGGGGGCAAAATTGACCCGCTGTAGGGTTCTGGAGGCTCGCAGCCCCCTCTGATCTCCTCTGCAGCTGCTGTAAAAAGTCCTTATCACCGAAGCTACTTCTTGTTTTCTTGCAAAAACAGGAAGTAGCTTTAGATAGGAGATAAAGGGTGTTTACAAAAGCCACGGAGAAGATCAGAGGGGGTTGTGAGCCTTCAGGACCCTGCAGCAGGCTAGTGCTGCCCCCTGCTAACTAAAAAAGCCCCCTGAAAGTGGCGGCACAGCGATCCCTGTGAGGCTGTTGCTGCCCCCGCTCCCCTCCCATGTCCCCCTGTAGGAGTTTGGGAATCACTGCTCCAGGCCGATACAACATTGCTGGAGGCCCTGGGGCAAAGAAAGAACAAGACCAGACAGACTGCACCCGCACAGCCATCCATAAGTTGGGGACTAGCCATACTTGGCTTATGATCACCCTGAGGTTCCACTTTGTAATTTTCAGAGGATAGCTGCGAAAGGCGATTGGACGCTTCACCTGTACTGGAATCACTGCTCTGAATAAGCTTCACTTGTCCTCACCGATGTCAAAAATTCATAAAGTGATCCTCATCTGGCTAGCACAAGTCTGTATGGCCAATTCAAATAGCACTGTCGTCCCTCTCTCAACTTCTTTTGTCCTCAACGATGCCAAACCTCATTGTCAGAAGGTTACCTAGACACTCACTCACTCACTCACTCTCTCACTCACACACACAGATGGGGGGGGGATTCTGGCAGAAGCAGTACTGCTTTGCCTCCCTCTCCCCCAAATCAAAATGCCTGAATATTCAGCATGGTCCTAGACTTCAGTTCCTGCTCTACCTCCAGTTTGTGTCCCAACTAGAATTCTGACCAGATTCTAGGCCCCAGCTTTCAACGACACTAACCATGGCCCTCCAATGTCTTCACCCTGCCCTCATCCTGCCAGAATTCATCTTCAGTGGTGTATTTGGAGGGGACGGAGCACCCAGTCTGGCAGGCAGCAGGCAAGCGGCTCCTCCCTTCAGAGCCATTCCCGCCAGGGGGAGCAAAACGGAGCCATACAGCTCCGTTTCGCTCCCCCCACCAGGAATGGCTCCGAAGGGAGGGGCTGCTTGCCCACCCCGCTGAGCCTCCCCACCAGACTGGCTACTCCGCCCCCCCCCTCCAGCCACGCCACCATTCATCTTCCTGCCAGAATTCATCTTCCAGCTGCAGATTACTCAAAGTTTCACTGTGGTTCCTGGCAGGTCAAGTCTCACCTGTGTTATGGACCTTCCCAGCGTTTGAGCAAGGCCATCACTCTTTCAACTCCAGTTCCTAAGCAGTAAAATAGGAATAGTATAATATCGCTTCACAGAGTTATCATGAGAGCACTGTGACAAACTCCAAGACGGCTATAAGGTCAGTCACAGGATTGCTTGAATTTTAGACACAGCTCGCTTCAGATCTCAGTATCTACTACAGTTTTCCTTGGAAGTCAAGCAAGTTGAGTATTGGCAGCGCAAGGAGTATTTCTGTCTACAGCAGGGGTCTCCAAACTTTTTGGCCAGAGGGCTGCATGAAATATCTGGCGCAGTGCTGAGGGCCGGAAAAAAATTTAAATATAAAATTTAAATAAATAAATTGGAGATGGAACTTAGATGAATGCATAAATGAATGAATGGGCTCATTCACTCAGCCTCTCTAGCCCTCAGAACACCCTCCAGGTGCAATCAGAGCACAGCTCTGCTCATGTTCAGTCGACGGGGCCAGAGGCTTTCAGGGGACAAGAGGCTGGTCGCGTGCCGGACAGAGGCTCGCTGCGGGCCACATCTGGCCCCCGGGCCGGGGTTTGGAGACCCCTGGTCTACAGCACGGGCACAGCTACAGCAATGATCTGTTTTTGACACATCTGGGGGCCTGATCTGTTCCAGAGTTAGCTTGGTGTTCAGATCCATTTCTCAGATATCTGGGAAACTAATCCAGATCTGGGAAATTAATTAATCCAGATTCAGGAGGGGACACTGAGGCTGTATAAAGGCCCCAGCACAGATTCTGAATTAAATTTTCCTATATATAAATAGTTAAAAGGAAAATAACAGGTCAAGTATCAGCAGTGGTACTAGGCAGGCAAACCAAAAACACATTTCCAATGCAGCCTCTGAGTTTCTTTCTGAAGCGCCAGGATCTCCATTTGAGTTTGTGCCACCTGTGGGAATGCCGAGAGCAACAGACCATTAAACAGCAGACCATCAAAACACATGGAAGGCAGAAAGCTCATTACTGTAGCTGCACATAAAGGGAGAGTGGCATCACAGCCTGCCTGCAATTAGCTTCCATCCAAGAAGGTCTGTATTAAGTCCTCAAATCAGGCCATCCTTTACCACTCCTTTCATTTCAAGCAACCTAAGGGAAACTCTGCTAACCACAGAGGAGAGCTGGAGTTTGAAGAAAGAGAAGGCGGGGGGGGGGGAGCGAGGACTACTGGGAAAAACAGATAAAGGACTCAAAGAAGATGGACAGAGAGGTTGGTTGGTTGGCAACCTTCAGTCTCGAAAGACTATGGTATAAGCCTACAGCACCCGGTATTCCCAGGCAGTCTCCCATCCAAGTACTAACCAAGCCTGACCCTGCTTAGCTTCCAAGATCAGACATGTGCAGGGTAACAGTTGCTGCCTGAGAGGTTCCGCCCCTGAGTTCCTGGTGGTTTGCTAGAGGAGGAAGCTGCTGGTGGAGACCACCAGAGGACAGGTACCTGCTCAACAGGAAGCAAAGTAACACAAGGGTCCCAGGTAGCACCTCCAGGTAGGGCTAGGAAAGAGCCTCTCCAGAACCATGGAGCACCACTGCCTGGCAATGCTGAGCTTTACAGACCAATGGCCTGATCAAGGCTGGCCCATTTGTGAGGCCGACTGAGACAGTCGTCAGGCAGCAGATTTAGCAGGGCAGGGCAGTAAATTTAGCAGGCAGCAGATTTAGCAGGGCAGTAAATACCAATCTACTCCCTGGACTGGGAAAGGAAGTGGAAGAGGAAGCATGGAGTAGAGGAGAGTTGTAAGAGAGACACATCTGTAGATCCCACATCAGCAGAGTGAAGTGGCTCATCACTTTCTTCTCCTCCATACTTTCTCTTCTGCTCCAGTTCCCTCTTGGAGATGATCTACAGCCAACCACTCACATCTTCAGCTTTGTCCCCTTCTTCCAATCCAGGAGTTAGGAGAAGACTGGCAAATCACCAGGGAAGGGAAGACAGCATCTGGCATGCTCAGGAAGACATGGTCCAACCCTGGGGCACAGCTTTTTGCACCTCAAGAGGAAAACAATACATACCAAGTAGCCTCTGGAGGTTCTTGGGGGCGGCTCTGTTCTGGATTACGCTGAACGCACTGAAATGTAATCCAGATAAAATAGAACACTGTTGGATGGGAAACCCTGCTCTTCTGGACAAAGGTACCCATCTAGTTTTAGATGGGGTTTTGCACCTCTGGAAAAGTCAAGAGCATAGTCTGGGGATGCTGCTGAACCCAGAACTGTCCCTGTGCCCAGGTGAACTGCTGTGGCCAGGATAATCTTTTGCCAGTTGCAATCCTGCTCAGAAGGAGCCTTGGTTACCTGTGCATTGCTCCCATCAAACTAGTCTACTGATACACAGGAAGATGCCTGGTCCCAAGTCAAGCCATAGGTCTAGCTACCTCACTGTTGATGGTGTCTATCCAGGGTCACTCTGGATAGATACCAGCAATGTAACCTTCTGTGTGCTCTGCCAACAAGCTGCAGCCTGTACCAAGAATAAAGTTATATGTACTATAATGCGCTCTACATGACGCTGCTTTTAAAGACCTTTCCAGAGTATCTGCTGATGCAAAACATAGCTGCCAGAACGTGGGTGCGAGTAGCTCAACACATTACACCTATTTTATTCAACCAATCAGGAATACACTTCCAGACCTAGTTTAAAATGCTGGCTTTAGCCTCAAGAGAACAAGGCAGCAATGGAGGCAGGGGGAGGGAAGAATGGGTCTGTGAAGAGGGTAGGCTCAGCATCAGTAAGGTCGCCAATCCTAGACCCAGTTCCATGGCGCTGTTCCAAGTGGATCTATCCCAGCGAATTTGCTATAGCAAGTTGAGAAGAGCCCTCTCAGCTGCAGAGGCTGACCCCACATAAGGGAATGAATGTTCCCTTACCTACAGGAGACCTCTGAAACTGCCCTTTTCGCAGGATGCAGCAGTGGCCTTTTTGGCACTGCTGTATTGCCAGGGGGAGAATAGGATTGGGCTGTTATAACAGTATTTATATACTGCTTTTCAACAAAAAGTTCACAAAGCAGTTTACAGAAAAAATCAAATAACTAATGGCTCCCTGTCCCAAAAGGGCTCACAATCTGAAAAGATGCAACACCAGCAGACAGCCACTAGAAAAGACACTGCTAGGGTGAGGTGGGCCAGTTACTCTCCCCCACTAAATAAAAGAGGAGCACCCACTTGAGAAAGTGCCTCTTAACCAGTTAGCAGGGATTGTTAAAATGCTTTTCTTTCCTAGTCTCTTATTTTTCAACAGACTATGCAAGAAGCTTCTCAATGAAGCAAGGCTCTAAGTCAGTGTTTCTCAAACTGTGGGTCAGGACCCACTAGGTGGGTCACAAGCCAATTTCAGGTGGGTCCCCATTCATTTCAATATTTTATTTTTAATATATTAAACTTGATGTTACTATGGCCTGAGATTGAATTTGGGAAAATGTTACACAACTGTGCTTACAATAGGCTGCTCTGTATATGCTTTTAACAATGATAGAAAGTGGGACTTATTACTCGGTAAGTGTGGGTAGGATTGCAGCCTAGGATTGTTACAAATTTTCCTGCTTGATGATCTCACTTCTCACCTGACAGTTTTTCATTCTAAAAGGTGGGTTCCAGTGCTAAGCATTTGAGAACCTCTGCTCTAAGTTGCAGCTTACTTAGCTTGGGCGTAAATCTGACCCCGATCACCACCAACAGCAGGCTGCAGAACTGCGCAGCTGGCTTCAAACTTGCAAAATGATGCTGGGGAACACGGATCCAAGTTTCGTTGCTTCCTCCCATCCACAGAGGCAGTTTCCTTACATAATTTCCTGCTTGATTGGTGACTGGCTGAGCGCGGGCAGAGGCCAAACTGAGATGAAGATGTCTTCAGTGGCACTAAATTGAGAACATCTGATCAGTGAAGGAGATGGAAGCCCACAGGGGCACACCAAATCAGAGTGGGCGGCAATTTGCATGCTAAAGCAGATCACGTTTGCCAGTGACACTGAAAAAAAATGAACAGACTGTCTCTTTCTCCTTTGCTGCCCCTTATAACAGGAATTACTGTTAAGCACACCCACTGCGATGCTGCTTCTCTCTTCCTTCAAAAAACCCCCCTTTTCCACGAAGGCTCTGGCACTTCCCCCACCTTAGTTCTCATCAATAAAAACAGTGGAACTGTACAACCACTCCGTCAGGCCCTATATGAAATGCTTTTAGGCTCTGTCCCAAGAGCCTCCCTGTTTCCACTTTTAATGTACTGCTTTCATTTTAGCTCTGCTTTTTATCGTATGATATTTCTGGTTACTGAAATTTTCCACTGCTGATCCTACCCTTAGTTGAAAGTTTTCTTTTTATTGAAAGCCAGTCTGTACGACCTTTATTTTAAAAATCAACATAAAGATTTAGTAAATAATCTGTGTTTATTTTTCAAATCCATACCCCGCCTTTCTAAATAAAAATCAAGGTGGCCAACAACCAAGAAAATTTAAAACACAATATATCATCAAACCAAAATGCAACACATCACATCACATGGCCACCCACAGCAATTAAAGCTGCAATTGCCTGTACTAATAAATACTGCATAAAAGGGGGAGTTTAATAACATCAAGAACTCATAACAGCAGCATGACATAAAGCATTAACATTCGTAGAAAAACATAAGCAACAACAGCAACAAACCTAATTGAAAGCCAATTGAAATAAGTTTTTAAATAATTCATTTTCTTAACCCATTTCTGCCTAGCCCACAGGTGTATACATTTGATCCCTGTTGCATATACGCAAATGGTTGGCAACCTTCAGTCTCGAAAGACTATGGTATAAGCCTACAGCACCTGGTATTCCCAGGCGGTCTCCCATCCAAGTACTAACCAAGCCTGACCCTGCTTAGCTTCCGAGATCAGACGAGATCGGGCATGTGCAATGTTGGGCAGAAATGGCTAATAAAAAATTAAAACAGAGACCAAGTTCGTACAACACCTTCCCCTGACTTTCCTCACCCCCCTGTGTGGAATTTTAAATTGCACGCTTCCCAGGACAGGGGCTGGACAATTTGGATGTCAGTTTATAGAGTGCCCAGGCACACAGAACATTGCCTGCTCCAGAATCTGACCACTGCTCCATAGCGCTCTGTATTGTTAGCACTGAGCATCTCTCCCAAGTTTCAGACAACAGACTTCCAAAGCCCTACTTGGAGATGTCGCCAAGAATTTAACTCAGATCTTCAGAACACGAAGCAGAGGCTGAATCACTGAGAAACAATCCTAAAATCAGAGATCAACAGCCTAGGCACCTGAGGCGATCAGGGCAGAGGGGGAGGAACAGGCCCTGGTGCCAGTGCCTCCATTCTTCTCATAGAGCCATCCTGATTCCAGGGTTGAAACCAGTAGATTCCACTGCCACCAGGCAAAAAAGCCTCTCTCCCAGTTATGTGGAGAAATCACCCCCCCCCCCCCAAGTTTAGCCAATAGCATTTAACCACAGAGAAATCTCTGGCGAAATTCAATCCATTCCAGACAGGTAAAGAGCTAAACATAAAAAAGTTGGGGGAAGTGAGACTGGAAAAAAACAAACAGGAGAGAACAAGAGATTTGAAAGAAACCTCTAGAAGCCACAAAATACACCCAAGGCTGCTTAGGCAAAAGAAGGAAACAATGGTTGAAACCCCCCCCCCCTTCATCCCTGGAAATAGTCTGCAAATTAGCTACAGGAGACAGGACTGAGTTATGGATTCCTTCCAAAGCAGAGATCAAAACAAACACCAGACCCTGAATTTGCAGATTTGCTATAATTCAAGTCTGCTTCAACCATTTCTAAGGCAAGATCACCACGTTGAAGGGAAATGATGCATTTCAGAATTCAAGATGGCAGGGTCCTGGGTGCCAGTGACTTCATTCTTCTCACATATGCCTCATCTCACATACCATGACATACATGACTGCACAGTGATAACAACTGGCAAGAACTGCATGGGAGAGGCGCAGGTGCATGAAGCAACATCTCCATATGGGCGTGGTGCACATGGCCTTTGCCATTCATGTGAAAGTGGGAGCTTAAAAGGGGCTTGGTGTGATCATGCACAAAAAACAGGAGATCTGTGTCCAGCCCCCTAGGGAGATGCCACAGACTGGTTCTCACCTACAGCGTTGAGCAGGGAATGGACAATAGTTCAACCTCTCATTGTTTCCCCCCAGCAACTAGTATTCCAAAATCAACTGCTCTTGAACATTAAGGCTCAATACAGCTACCACGGCCAATAGCTGCAGATTAACCTTTCCTCCTCCGAAGAATTTCTCTAATCCCATCTAAGACTCAAACAATGTGTTGTTTTAGAAGTGTCACTTTCCTGTGACTTTAAAAACAAGAATGGGGGCTGGGAGAGAAATACAATAAGGATTGGAACAGCAGCAAATAGGAAGTGGGGTTTTCCCTGCATCATATTCTTATCACTGCCTCTCTAACTGTCCTTGGCTCTACTGGGGCCAATTTTATAGCTTCTTTGTCAAAAAAAATATTGACCTGAAAAATGATGTATACTGTGGTTTTTCTTATGTACAAAGTACCTTATGACCCAAAAGCCACAATATGAAAACACCACCACTACAGGTGGAGATGGTACATCTCAACAGGAACATCAGGTCAGATAAAAAGCGGCCATAAATAAGGTCAAGCAAATGATGAAAGCGGAAGGAGGGAGTTCCACAGCCTGGCACAGAGAAGGTTCTCTGCCATCTTCTCCTCTGTCATGACCCTGTAAGTGGCAGAGAGCACATGAAAGAACATCTTTGGATGACCTTAGAGCAGCATTTATTAGCCAGTGGTACATGTTTCACTGGTGGTATGAGGTGGTGTCTAGTGGTATGCATAGGACCCCCAGACACCCAGCACCCAGCAGCAAGACCAGAGACATGACACAACAAAACAGCGGTAGGCAGCTCAGTTTAGCAGACAGAGCTCCAGCAAAAAAGTTTTCAAAAAAGCTTTCAGCTCTTCCACCCACCCTGAGGCTCTTACTGGTGATAGTCACGTTGCATCTGACCTCCCAACCTAGAAGTAACTGGAAGATGGCGCCATTAGATATTTGATTTTCTCTGTAAACCGCTTTGTGAACTTTTTGTTGAAAAGCGGTATATAAATACTGTTGTTGTTGTTGTTGTTGTTGTTACTTCTGGTGGTACTTTAGGCAGACCATGCAGAGTGGGGGGGGGGGAATTGAGAAACATTGCTTTAGAATGTGGATAGGTTGGGGATGGGGAAAGTGGAAGTTACTTAGGTACTTTGGGTCATTTAGGTCTTGCAGGATAACCATCAACATCTCAAACCAAGCCCAGAATCACAAGCTGCTGGAACAATAATGGTGTTATACAATCCAGTGACCTGGTTCTACTCTACTTTACATGCCAGTTGAAGTTTGTGGATGCTTTTCAAGGCGAGTCCTACACAGAACATATTATAGTAGACCAACTTTGAGATGACTACAGCTGGTGCCATGATGGGCCAAATCTACCATCCCAAGAAGCAGACACAAGTGGTGCACCATTGTATTTGCTGGACAAATACACCCCTCCACATCACCATTGCTGCCCCCAACATTCAGGTGGAGTAACCAGTCAAGGGGCACAGGCAAACTGCCAAGTGGAGCTTGCAAAGGGAGGGTAACCCCATTCAGAATTCCAGGTTCATATTGAGCAGGAGTGTCTCCATCTTGCCTGGATTAAGTGTCAGCTTACTTGCCCACATCCAGTCTTTCACAGCTTCCAGGCACCAGATCAAAAGCAGCTGAACAGGAGCAGCATAGGGAGGGGAATTTCCATCAGGAGTGGAATGGGGGCAATGGGTGAATTCCATCCCTGTGGCCCCAGTCTCCCAGTAGTGAATTCTATAAAGAAGGAAGTGCTTCCATGAGATTTTCTGCTGAACCACAACCCCACTAGCAGCTCCATGTGCACTGCATGTGGAGGCTATCAAATACATGAACCAGAGGCATGTTTGCAAGAACAGTACTAAGCTGTGCCTATGTTCTCCAAGGGAAAAGGTAAGGATATGAAAGGTAAAAGACAAACAGAATAGGAGAAGATCACAAGCACATATTACACTATCCATTACAGCAGCTTGGACTGCTGAAGAGGCAAGCCACATTTAGCTTTCAAAATTTAAATTGAATAAGCTTGCCTTTTCATTTCAAATTTCAGATACACTCCTGGCTCTTCAGCATTTTATTTTCTATATGATGTCAGGGTCCAGACCATGTAACAGTGTACCAAAAAACACTGCTGATGGACCCAAGGTAGAGGTGTTTGTTTCCATTGAGTAAGATAGGGGTAGCCTTTTTGCTACACATTGGTTGCAAGTCGGGCGACCATTGGTTTAAGAGAGCAATAATTTAATATACCCAACACAGCAGCAGTCCTCTAGCTCACAACACAATCCCCGCAAAGTCCTCAAATGCAAAACAAGTTGCCCACCCTTTTCGAACAATTATATTTGACATATCAAAGGCTTCATTTCATTTATAAAACCAGTGATCTACTTCTACGATAGCAAATGCACAGCTCAATGTGTATTAGTGCACGAGAGACTAAAAACTGTTGCTAAGAGATCTGTTGCTAGGGGTACAGCCCCATCCCCCTTGCCAAACAACTTTGGCGATCATCATCCGCGTTCATCAGGCCTCTAAGCTTGGTGCAGTGCTCAACACAGTTCTGGCATGGAAGAACTTCCGCAAGATAGAGAGCAGTGTACACAGCTGTTGTGTACACTGTATTTGTGCATTTGTACACCCATGTTTTTGTATTATCATCACATGATTTTTTTTAAACTAACACCATTTCATGTGGAACCATTCAGTCAAAGCCAGACACAGATTCCAGAGAGATTCAAGTCTCCCTTGAAAACCTCCCACAACTTTAACTAGATCAGGCCCTTTAACATTTTTCCAGATTTGGCATAAGGTCCTCGCCTCTCTCTCTCTCTCCACACCTGCCTGTAATCTTCCCTCTTCCACCTCCACCATCCAAAGTTTTCCTACTTCCTCAAACACCACCACCCTGTCTCTTTTGCTGTCCCTTAAGCTTAGAATGGCCTCTCAGAATACTTGCAGGATGTCACCTCATTGCCTTCTTTCAAATCCCTTCTTAAAAGCCACCTTTCCTGTGAAGTCTTTGATATCACATCCTGCCCCCATCCCCTTCTGAAATGGGCAGCCCAAACCTAACTTGCTCTGGAACAGGTAGGCTGGCGAGCAAGTATACAGCACAAGTTTCAGGTAGCCAGAGGTTCAGCCAGGGGCAAGGGGAAACTTTCCCCTTACCCTGGGGAGACCCACTGCAGTCCCAATAGGGCTACTCGGATCTGCACCATCTCAGGAGGTGGTGCAAATCCAAGCAGCCCACCTAGGACTGGCCTGGTCCACATGGAACAGGGTTAGGAGCTGATATAACTGATGGATTCTGGCCACGCCTCCCACTCGCCCTCAGGAATGCCCATCACCTGCCCTCCCCCTTCCCTGAAATGCTTCCCTCCTGCCTCCTCCCCACCCTCCTCATGGCCTCCCAGACCCCTGCACTGGCCGAGCTCAGCTGACACAAACTCGCATTTCCCTGAGCTCGCGTCAGTGCGGGGAGGCCAGAGTGGCCTTTTGTCCCCCAGAGTGGCACAAGTGCTTGACGGCACTTTTGCGACACTTCCAGGCCAGTGCAAAGGACTTGTGTTGGCCCAGGGCACAGTTTGGATTGTGCCCTAAGTTTACATTCATGACTGGACACAACTGCTTTCCCTGGATACCCTGCCTCCACCCTGTCTTTTGTCTTGGGCCAGAATATATATATATTCCAATAGAAGAACTGTTCAGAATTCATGAATAACCAAGTGCAGAATTCATTCTCTGCCTTCCAGCAGACCATACCGTTATCATTCCTTTTCCAGCTGGTTTTCCATTGCCCAGAAGGAGAGGTCTCGTGATTTTCTTGCTTGAGACAATCTAAGATTAAAAGACAAAGAGACTTATAAAACAATTGCCCAACAGACATGCAGCACATTCAACCCAGCGGCTACGGAATGAGGCACGGGTGTAATCCAAGTTCGTGATGTGCCAAGGTGGCTTGTATGGCCGACATGCAGCACAACCCAATGTATGTCTACTCTGAAGCAAACCCCAGTATAAAATCAGACTTACTCCCAGGAAAGTGTGTATAATGCTGGCCTTTCAGCAGGCCAGCAACTCATGCCTTAAACCAGTGGTTCCCAAACTTGTTTGATTGGTGGCTCCCTTGACAGCAGCTCCCCACAACCTTATATATTGTATAGGGTGGCAGGTTTTTCATAAGGATTCCATGGCTCCCCTAGCTGATTTCTGCAACACCTGCGGTTTGCAAGGAGCTGAGCTCCTACAGTTTGCAAACTTGTGTAAATATAGGGGATTAATGTTTTAAGCATCTTTTCTCTGGTGTGTTTGTTTACAAGGGCACAAGCCTAACCAGGTCTACTCAAAAGTAAGTCCTATTTTGTTCAATGGGGCTTACTCTTAGGAAAGTGTGGTTAGGATTGCAGCCCAAGTCTGTCAATGGCAGGTAGTGGGTGAAAGCTGGGTTTGCATAACTAAGCCCCTCAAGCTTTAAGGCTATTCATTTGGGCTGCCTCATTATGAGAAATGTGTCAAGTTTCCCACCCCACAAACAAAGTTTCTTTCTAGATCAACTATTTTTAAGTCTCATAAAGCAAGGTGGATCCCTATACAGTGTCATTTTTAAAAGCGGATCCCAGTGCTAAGAAGTCTGAGAATCACTAGAATAGGCGTTTCCAAGGCTCAGGACTCAATCCTATCCAATTTTCTGGGGCTGAAGCAGCCGTGCCAGTGGGGTGTATGCCTGCATCCTGCATTGGGAGGGCAGTCCCAGAGGCCTCCTCAAGGTAAGGGAACGTGTTCCCTAATTTAAGGTCTGCATTGTGGCTGTTGTGGTGCTGGAAAGTAGGGTTTCAGCAGAAGAATGGCAGGAAGAGGCAATACCACTGAATCCTCACTTCCAGACATCTACCTGATCAAAACTGTCTACCTCCCAGTTGCTATTTGCCTCACAGAGGAAAAAAAAAGAGATAAAGATATCTGAGCAGTTAAAAAGCAGCTCGGCAGAGATTCTAATATATACAATTTGCTACCACTGAAAAGTGTTGGCCACTAGCTTAGATTACTTTTTAAATTGATTACACTAATTCATAGTGGATAAGTCTACGAAAGCGCAATTAGGCACAAGGCAATAAAGCCTCCATGATTAGAGGCAGTATAGCCCTGAATGCTTGAAACAGGGAACAGGCAACCTTGGAAACACGATGCTGAATTAAATAGCCTTGTGATTGGAAGGTCAAATGCCCTGCCCTCCATTCCACTACCAGAACTCATGTTATTGGTTCACTAAGAGAACTGCGGCAACCAGACAGCAGCACTCAAGACAACTCTTAGCATACTGGGAAGTAACAGCACCCACTCACCGTGCCCAAGGTGCAGGAAAACTCTCCCAGAAAGTCATGCTCGTACAGCTGCATACTGGACTTGTCTTGATCAAACAAGGCAAACTTCAGCTTCTGGACTTCTTCAAAGCGGTACTCAATAATGAACTTCTTGGAGAAGGCTGGGTTGAGGTTGTTCACAGCTGTTTCCGTCCTGTCCACCTAGAATCAGAGAACAAAGCCAAACGAGTCCTTGAGATACAATACATCCTTCGTAAGAACATAAGGGCGAAGGCAGATGTCACACTTTTAGAGCAGGGGACCGATGTAGAAATGGACTACACACTATATTTAATCCCAAACATCTCTTTCCTCCCCAGCATTGAACTCAGACAGGATGGAGACTTTTGCAGGCAGAAGCCACACGTCCCCCACTGCGATAGGCACAGTGCTACTTAGCCGGCAGTGGCATCACTAGGGTTTGCAACACCTGGTGCAAGGGACTAACGTGTCACCCCATGATGGACGTCCTCCCATGCAGTGGGTGGGGCAATACCCTGGATGATAGGTGTGGTGATGTACCATAGCCCCGCATTCACTGGTTTTTTTTTGCTATCACGTTTGATAGAACAGAGATATTTCAATGCAGTTTGTTTCACGGCATTCTGCATTAAATTATAACATGATGGTATTATTCAAAAATACCAAGATTGAAAAATTTTTGGTGAGTAGTGGTGTCACCCCCCCTTGTGAGTGTTACTCGGTTGTGGCCTGCACCCCACAGCAATGCCACTGTTAGCTGGTGTCCATAATGTCACCTGCTTTCCCATTTCTGGAGTAGTTTTGCACCGAGAAGGAAAAAAAACATAGCGAGGCAATCTCTCTCTCTCTCCCTCTCTCTCTCTCTCTCTCTCTCTCTCACACACACACACACACACACACACACACACACACACACACACGTGCAAGGAGGTGAAAAAATAATGGCCTCAAACTGGGAAGCCAGGAGAGTGCTGGACTCACACTATCACTAAGGGCATAATACTAACCCCTGGGTTAGGCGAGCACAAGTCACTTGCGTCAACCAGGGGGTGTCACAAACGTGCCGTAAGGCACATTTGCATCAACTTAAGAGTTGGGAAGGCCAGCACAAGGAGTTGCGCTGGCCTCCCCACATCATATCCTGGCCTGGAACCATAAGATTGCATCGGCCAAGCTCAGATGACGCAGGGGAAGGGGGGCAGGGGGAGGGCATTCCCGGGGCAGGCAGGGAGCAGGAGGCGGGGCCAGATTCTAGCCCCATTCTCCAGGCAGCATGGAGTAGTTCCAGGAAGCTCTGCTTGAATCTGTGCCACCTCCTGAGGTGGTGCAGATCTGAGTAAACCTATTGGGGCCTCTTTGACTCTCCCCGGGGTAAGGTGAAAAGTTTCCCCTTGCCCCTGGCTGAGCCACATTCAGCCCCAAACTTGTGCTGGATACAACGCAGGCCTGCTGGCCTGCCTGTTCCAGCGCAAGTTAGGATTGCGCTGTAAAGGACTCACTACAAGTTCTGTTTTTCAAGAACCATCTCACTGACCCTTCCCATACAAATATGACTGCTCTTGAGGGTTCTTTGTAGGCTCATGAATGCAATACCATAGCTAAGGGGGGGCAGGGGTACAGAGTCCCAGGTACCATACTTGGGGGTGTCAAGGGGATATGCCAGAATGCGGATGCTCATCTCCAGGATGCCCGGAAATGGAGGGAGAGGGGTGTGGGGTGGAGGCTTCCGAAGCATCTGCAGTCTGATCGGCATAGTCCATTCATGATAAATGAGGGCTCGAATGAGCCTCCCCACAGAGAAAGCCTTTCAGATCCAACATTGCAAACAAGTTATGTCACAGATGATTTAGGAAAAGGTTTGCATCTTATCTTGAGAAGGGAAATAGCTTGAACTACCATGAAGAGACCAAAGTGCCACAAGGTTACACCCACATGGGGAACAGACATGCAGAGCCCCAGCATTTCATGCAGAAGGCCCCAAGTACAACCCTTGGGGGCATCTCCAGGTACGGGCTGGGAAAGATCTGGGTCGGACTCCCTGGCGAGTCACTACCAGTAAGCACAGACATGTTAAGCTAGATGGGCCAGCAGCCTGACTTGGGATAAGATAGCTTCCTAAGCTCATGGCACATAAGACAACATTGGAGTTCACATTTAATTTAGACATTCCAGGAATAAAGAGCAGCAAGGCAGAATGAGCACATTTAGCAAGTCTCATCTATGGCAAGCCAGTGCCAACTGGATGCTTTGACACAAATCTGTCCATTTGGTTTCAGAGAAAAGCCTTCATTTTGTTTTACTTTTTTTTTTTTTTTGCATGCTCACTTTTGAATTGATCTAAAGTAAGAGAAGGAGCGAACATTCTTTAACACCTCCTACTTCTCACCCTGCTGAAATGGCAGCAGCCACTGTGCTGGGATCTATAGCGGGCCTTTCCCTCCCTACGAGGGCTAGTACCAATGTAATGGGCTCCATCTGTCTTGCTGGCACTCATTCAACAATAGGCTGGGAGAAGAGAAGCAACAGTTGAATGCTTTGGTTTCCTTTCATGCAATTGGCTTAGCTCTTTAATGAGACTTGCATTCCTAGAAGAAGAAGAAAGCCTTGCAAAGAGAATGACAGGTTTTTAGAACTCTCAGCTCTGCTTCCTGTGCTAGAACATGTTTTCAAAACAGCCGTGGCAAGAGGGAGGAAAGAAAAACCGTTTTGGCAGTCACAAGAAATAGAAGAACAGGGCTGAAAGTTATCGTGTTGTAAGCAGAGTTCAGCTTAGACAGATTTTTGAAATGAAGGGTACTGAATGAGAAAACACTTTCTTAGAGGGACCCCCACAAATACTTGCAGCGCAATCACATCTTGCGTTGGAACAGGCAAACCAGGAGGCTTGCTCTGTATCCAGCGCAAGATAGAGCTGCAAAGTGGCTCAGCCAAATGCAAGAGGAAGCTTTTCCCCTTACTCCCTGGGTAAGCCACTGCAGTCCCTATGGGTCTCCTTGGACTTGCACCACCTCAGGAGGTGGCGCACATTCGAGGAGACTGGAGCAGCTTGAAGCTTGAAGCTGCTCCACGCTGTTCGGGGATGGGGGCTAGGATCCAGGGCAGCCGGATCCCAGCCCCACCTCCTGCTCCCTATGCATCTGCCCCTGGGACCGCCCTCCGCCCACCCTTCCCCACCCCAGAAAGCCTTCCTCCTGCCTCCTCCCCACCTACCCCAGAGCCTTGAGTCAACCAAACTCAGCTGACGCAAGGCTAGCCCCGCAAGCCGCCACAGAGGCTGGATGCAGCCTCTGTATGCCAGTGCACCTCCATGCGCTGACACAGCTTGCTCCTGAGGAGGCACAAATGTGCTTTACAGCACATTTGCAACCCTCCTGGCTCCTAACTCATAGACCCTCCTAACTCATCGTTAGGACTGCGTCCTTAATTCTCCTCCACCACGCTAGTTTTGTATACGCAAAGCACTGTAAAGGGCAGCTTCTTTATCTGTAGATTCGGCACCCACAGATTGGCCTTACCACAGATGCCAAACCCCTGGATCGCCCCACTGAAGACCTCCCAGATGTGACTGGAACCTCATTTCAATCCTATCTGTAAGGTTTTCTGAGACGGAGAGGCCATGTGTCACTGTGCTGGCATCACCAAGGATCAGAACAGCTCCAGTCATGTTTGGAGCTCCAGTGGGCCCAAAAACCAAGGATTTCATTATCTGTTGTTTTCGTTAACTGCAAGGGATCCAGGAACAGAACCCCTGCAGATAAGGAGGCACCACCTGTATATGAATTTTTGATTAGATGAAGCCGCATGCAATTATGCGAAACCCCACTTCTCCTCCAACCTATCCAGCACTAGAACCAAGAGTCACGCAATGAAACCAACAGATAGAAGATTTAAAAGAGACAAAAGGAAATACTCCCATACACAATACACAAGATATTAATGGCTACAAGGCATGGCAATGGCAACTACTTTGGGTGGCTTTAATGGGATTTAGATAAATTCATGAACAGCTCTGTCAATAGCTACTAAGTCATGACAATGACATGCTACCTTTACATTGAGAATATGCTACTGGAAACACCAGTTGCAAGGATGTAATGGTGGAAGACAGCTATGCCTTCATGTCGCTCTGCCTGTGGGCTTCCTGAGGCAGCTGGTGGGCCACTGTGGGAAACAGGACGATGGACTAGATGAGTTTTTGGTCAGAGCCATTAGGGCTCTTATGTCTGCATTGGAAAGTGGTAGACTCTCCATCATTGGAGGTCTTTAAGTAGAAACTGCATAACCATTTATTGGGGATGTCACAGTTGTGGACAACCTGCTTTGGCAGTGGTTGGACCAGATGATCTTGTGGGTCTCTTCCAAATGTATGATTCTTCTTCCTTCTGGGACATGTTCCAACACCTGTCGTATTTGAAAATTTGTAACTGAAGAATGTAGACAGAAAGAAAAAAAGTGATGTCCAAGTGATGCAACAGCCCCATTTCCAAGCAGCTTCAGTTGTCCCAAACACTCAAAATTGCAGGCGTGATTTTATCAAATGTTAAAGGCAACCCAAACAAAGCAATTGCACCAGGGGTGAGTTACTTCCAAGTGCAGTGCAGCGTGCTGCAGCTCTCAGATTAACAGCCCCGCTGTTGGAGCCAAGAAGCTTAGGGGCACCCAAGCCTCCCAGCCCCGATATGCTTTTCTTGGCTGCAAGCCCTGGAAAACTGTGACACCAGTGATGGCTGTTCTACCTGGACCGAGTGCTTGTGTGCCAACACCTTTGCACTCTGAAAAGGAAGTCTGTTTTGAATGACTCAAAGCAAGTTAGGATGAGGGGCCTAGGTGGCTTGGCAATGCTTTTTGTCACATTCCTGAAAAGTCAGACCACTGAGAGAGCAGCTCATTCTCACACACACACACACACCATGCTTCCCAGAACTGGACTCCTGAACAACCGCCCTACTGTAGCAGGGGAAGTTTGCTTCCAAAGGCACAACAAGGCACTGACTGTCAGATCAAGGAGCTTGAGAGCTTGGGAGGTCCTCCCTTTGCCAGACCTTGACCTCCATGCTCACCTCAGGTCCCCTTCCCCACCCAGAACCAGCTGCACAGAATCACTGGCTTCCAAAATGGACTGAAGGATGACCATAAAAAGGCCCTACATTCTGAAGGTGACAGGAACATTGCATCCTGTCCTGGCCAAATGCATCCTTGGAGATTTGCACCCAGGACATGTGTCCCAAAATATATACATTAGATGTAACTTTTCATCTTTTAAATGTAAAGATAGGGTTAGGGCTGGGACAAGAGACTTAGCACAGTGGTTCTCACACATTTAGCACCGGGACCCACTTTTTTAGATGAGAATCTGTCAGGACCTGGTGGGAATGGTGGTGTCATGTGGTGGTGTCATGACATCACTTCCGGTGAGATGTCATGACCGGAAGTGACATCATCAAGCAGGACCATTTTAACAATCCTAGGCTGCAATCCTACCCACACTTACCCAGGAGTCAGTACCATTTACTGGCATTGTTAAAAGAATATACAAAGTAGCTTGTCAAAAGTATAGTTCTGTAACATTTCCCCAAATGCAGTCACATACCATGGTAGCATCAAGTCTACTATATTAAAAATAAAATATTGAAATGGACCCACCTGAAATTGGCTCACGACCCACTGTTTGAGAAACACTGACAGCATATACAGTGGACCCTCTTTATCTGCGGGCTAAGCATCCATGGAATCAGACACAACTGGACGTCACTTCCAGTTCAAACCAGTGAATTCCAGCCCCATCTGGAGGTGTTCTGAGGCATGGGGAGGCTGTGTCCAGAGACTGACCTCTGGAAGGCCAGGCACGGCCCACAGGTAAGTAATTACAGGGCCATGCTGACCACGGATTTAATTATTTATGAACTTTGACATCTGCAGGGGTTTGTGGAATGGATCCCCCACAGATACTGAGGACCCACTGAATAACATGAGTTTGTTGCCCAGTTATGGCAGGACACAAATAACCAAGACACACACAAACAACCAGACGTGAATGTTGCTTGCGCAGCAGGTTCCTAATGGGGCTGGGTCAACCCTGTGCAGGTACTTGCTCCCAACGCATGCCTCATAAGGTTCCACTACTATCACCCCCAAGTTAGACCCTGAAGCTTTGCCACCCATTGATGTATCTAAATATCAAAAATCAACTTGTTAAATAGTCATGAAATTCGATAGGGATACGACATTTAATACACAAAACTTCACCTCACAGTCCTTCTCAGTTCCATGCGCTAGATCTAGCTTTCCTGCAGCTATGAAGCAACCCAAGAACACACCATTCTGTATTTACACTGCAATCTATGAGCACTGGGGAAGGAGGAGAGATATTTTTAAAAATCTGCCAACATTTGAACACCAGAAATAGGTACACAATGTGGGGAGGGAGTTGAAGGAATGGAAAATCAAACAAGAGTGATGCTGTGCTGAAATTTTTTTTTAACGGGGAAGTGTTGGGAAAAGCAAAATGGTAATCTTGCTAAAAATACAGGGAAGGTTGGTAGAGAAATAGAACAGCAAGTTACTGTGGACCAGCTGTTTGGGGGGGGGGGAATAAGAAGAAAATGGAACACTCACGTTATCTCTTCAAAACAGTATCCAGTCCTTTGGAAGGATGGCAATCAAATAATCAGCTGAGTGTTAGCGGCAATTACACAGTACAACCCTGGAATCTGGGAATCTATTGTTACATGTTGTTTCTCTCTGTGCTCTGAATAAAGTATTATCCTATAGCACTCTGGTTAGCTTTGCCTTTAGCAAATCCCATTATTTTAATGAGATTTGAACCCAACCCTTCCTGAAGAAAAGGCCCCAACTAGAAGCCCAGGCCTCAACTGAGCTTTCTGTGCCACTTGTAAGCGGTGCAAAGGGCTCCATCGGAGAGCCTTGGGGCCACTGGAAGCAGCACCCATGACAGGAGAGCGCCATTTCCAGAAGGCAGGTGGCACTTGCCTCCTGGGCACCGCTTCCAGCAGCCCAAAGGCGCTCTAGTGGAGACCTTTGCACCACTTACAAGCACGAAATTAGAGGAGGCGTGCACCACTTCCACACTGTTCTGAAGGGCGCCCCTCCCCTTTCCAGCACACCTGGAACGGCTGCCCCCTTCCCCTTTAAGATAAGACGAGAGGGGGTAGCCCTCATACACAGCTGGGAACTGTGCTAAGAGTGGCTGCAGAAGCACAGCCACTCTCGACATGGTTCCCCACTATCTGAGTGCTGCCCCCCTCTTCTTGGCTTGAAGGGGTAAGGGCAGCCATTGCCCTCACCGTCGCCGTGATAGCCATTCCCAGTGCACTGTCACCAGGCCACCCCTCCTCCTTTATAGGAGGAGAGGAAAGGGGCGCCCTAGAGCGTCTGCGTGCTGAGAGTTGGGGTGGTGACCCTCTCTGGCAGCAATTCTGGCCCATCCCCTCCTTCATCGGGAGGAGGTGTTTTGTTTTTTTTAAGCGAAAGCAGCAAGTGGAGCTGCCGGCTTCTTTTGCTTAAAAAAAATGACAAATGGAAGTGGAGGCGGGCGAGGCTGGCGGTGGCGCCCCCCAGAGAGTCAGTGCGTGGGGAAATTGCCCCTCTTGTCCCTCTCTCAGGTCTGCCACTGTATAAGCGACCCCACTTTACAAGGTGCCTCTTTATCCAGTTAGCAGGGGTTAACCCATATGGGGTTTGGCCCATATCCTGGTGTCTTTTTAGACATCCAAACTCGCAGCCAGTTCAGCTGGCCACAGAAGTGTGCAGAAAACCTGCTGAGGCTGTGTAGGCCTTCTGGGCAGCCATTTCAGTACTCCTTTCTACTGGTCCTTGGGAAGCCCCTCGCTGCCTGATGGAAAGACAGAAGAAGAGCCCAGTGCCACCACTGGTGCATCCACCAAGAGCAGCTTTAATCGCTGCATGTCCTCCTGGGCCAGACTGTAAAACTTGATCTGCTTGTGACTGTCCTTGGTTTGGCCCACTTCTTTTCTACTGATATGTGAAAGGGTAGGGACAGGGGCTCATCTACCCGTTGGAGAGAGAGAGCAGTGTTCAGACACTGCTGAGACAAACAGTTTTTCCTGATACCCACAAACCCCTCTCTTGCCCCTCCCCCCTGCATCCCATTTGTCTCACCACTGCTCCCTCTCCAATTTCCTGATACCCACAAACCCCTCTCTTCCCCCTCCCCCCTGCATCCCGTTTGTCACTCCACTCTTCGCTCACAACAGGAGAGGAAACTGAACGCTTTCCACATGCGCTGCCTCCGACGCATTCTCGGCATCACCTGGCAGGACAAAGTTCCAAACAACACAGTTCTGGAATGTGCTGGAATCCCTAGCATGTATGCACTGCTGAAACAGAGATGCCTGCGTTGGCTCGGTCATGTCATGAGAATGGATGATGGCCGCATCCCAAAGGATCTCCTCTATGGAGAACTCGTGCAAGGAAAGCGCCCTACAGGTAGACCGCAGCTGCAATACAAGGACATCTGCAAGAGGGATCTGAAGGCCTTAGGAGTGGACCTCAACAAGTGGGAAACCCTGGCCTCTGAGCAGCCCGCTTGGAGGCAGGCTGTGCAGCATGGCCTTTCCCAGTTTGAAGAGACACTTGGCCAACAGTCTGAGGCTAAGAGGCAAAGAAGGAAGGCCCATAGCCAGGGAGACAGACCAGGGACAGACTGCACTTGCTCCCAGTGTGGAAGGGATTGTCACTCCCGAATTGGCCTTTTCAGCCACACTAGACGCTGTTCCAGAACCACCATTCAGAGCGTGATACCATAGTCTTTCGAGATTGAAGGTTGCCAACATAAAGTACCTCCTGTTGTGCTAGGAAGGCTGCCGATGCTCCCCAAATTTTAATGGATGTGCTAGCTTCCTCTGCAGCAGGGTTTCACTGGAGCTCCAGGACCCTGACAACCTTTTGGAACATCTGGTTGAACAGCTCGGGAGAAAGAGACGAGATCCCTGATGTTCTGGGCCCTGATCTTCATCTGAGAGTTCACTCTCCTCAATGGAGGAACTCTCTAAGCCCTCTCCAAACCAAGCTCAGATGTCCTTTGTCTCTGGGCTGGCGGTGGCTGAAAATCTAGGCTGTTGTCACCTATAGATCTGGCTCTTTTGGGAAGCAACGGCAGGGCAGAGTCATCAACAGCCACTGGAGTGCTCACGGGCTGGTTAGCTTAGAGGGCTGCTGGAGGCCCTTGGGGAGCAATGAGGGAGCAGGCCACTAAAGCAGCACTTACACTGGCTGTCACAGGGTTGGGCAAGTTGCCTTTTCCTTCAAGAGATATTTTAAGCTGGTTGCTAAGTAAAAGATGTAAGGTTATTCAGGTGTAGCTAATTGGTAATTTAGAGTGTAAAACCTGGATGTGGGTCCACAGAGTGGAGGACAGGAGGAGGCTTGGGTTAGCAGTCCTTGTGCTGGAGCGTTCAAGAAGTATTATGTGGCTGACTTGCCTGTAATAGTAACTCTTAAAGTTGTTGTTGGCATCCTTCAGTCTCGGAAAACTATGGTGTCACGCTCTGAATGGTGGTTCTGGAACAGAGTGTCCTCTCCAGTGCATGAAGCCTGGGTAAAGTAGGTATGGAGGATAGGCTGTTACCCATGCAGCAAATCCCCCCTCTCCACGTCGCTGAAATGGTCCAATTGAAAGGCAGAGGCCAATACGGTTGGTTCCAGTGGCGTCGCAGGAGTTGCCAGAACGTGACTGTGTTCAGCCATGAACTGCCTCAGGGACTCCGGCTCTGGATTTTGCCTCGAGGTTGACTCCTGAAGCCTTTTCCATAACTGGATGTAGCCACAAGGCAGTGGAGGTTTGGGATCAGAGTTTTCCTTCTCTCAGATGAGCTGCCTTCCCAGGCTGACGAGTCCCATCTACTCAGTGGCTGTTTAGTCGCCTCTTACGACAAGTACAGCCAAACTGAGGGCCTATTCTTATCCCCAGCCCCCAGGGGTAACTCTTAAAGTACATTAACAATAAAACAATAAAATAAACAAATGTTCCCATACCTTGAGGAGGCCTCCAAGATTGCATTCCCAACACAGGAAGCAGTGCATAGCCCATAGGCACAGTAGCACCAGCACTGGAAAACTGGATAGGATTGGGCCCTCAGCTAGCTAACCTCTCTTATTTATTTATTTATTTATTTATTTATTTATTTATTTGATTTGATTTGATTTGATTTGATTTGTATTCTGCCTTTCTCCCTGAAGGGCACCCAAGGCAGCTAACAATAAAAAGACTCAAGTGCATTAAAATACAGAATAAAAACAAATAAACATTAAAAATAAAGACAATTAAAAACAAGATAAAAATACAGAGCAATCAGCAATTTAAAAAAAAGCACAGTAAAAACATTATTTTATAAAACAGCCCTTATAAGGCCTCAAAGACATTCCTAAATAAAAACGTCTTTAGGCCCTGCTGGAAAGTTAATAATGAGGAAGCTGTCCTCAATTCAAAGGGGAGGGAATTCCATAAAGTAGGTGCCACCACCGAGAAGGCCCTGTTTCTGACTGCCATCCCCTTCACCTCTCTTAATGGCGGCACAACCAACAGGGCCCCCTCTGATGACCTCAGAGAATGGACCGGATTATACGGAAGGAGGCAGTCTCTCAAATACGCTGGTCCCAAGCCGTTTAAGGCTTTAAAGGTCAAAACCAGCACCTTGAATTCAGCCCAGAAACGAACCGGCAGCCAGTGCAGTCGCTGGAGCAGTAGTGTGACAGAGTTAAACCACCGACCTCTGACAACTACACAAGCCACTGCATTCTGCACTAGCTATAGCTTCCAGACCATCTTCAGGGGCAGTCCCACGTAGAGCGCGTTACAATAATCTAATCTGGTCACAGTGGCATGGACCACCGTGGCCAGATCCCCGAGACAGGTATGGCTGCAATTGGCGCACAAGCTGGGCAAAGGTACCCCTGGCCACACTCTACACCTGGGCATCCAGGAGCAGCTGCGGGTCCAGGAGAACCCCCAAGTTGCTAACCTGCTCTTTCAGGGGGAGTGCAACCCCATTCAAAGCAGGGCAATAGTTCAGCACCTGCACTGTGGATTTCTGAAACAGGAGGACCTCTGCCTTGTCCAGATTTAATTTCAGCTTGTTCACCCTCATCCAGATCCCAACTGCTTCCAGGCAGCACTCCAGGACAGAGACTAGCAAGGATGCACTCCCTCCATCCAGCCCTTGGCGTAGGACATTAATCAAGGCGACCAAGGCCATCAAGCCAGGCCTGAAGCCAGACTGAAAGGGATCCAGATAATCCGCTTCATCCAGGATCCTCTGGAGTTGAGGTGTGCTATTGTATATGCATGTACTACGGTTTATGGAGCAACTATGTCACAATTGTCACCCAAGGAGTCAGGGAGAAATTAGGGTGAATTCTCAAACCCTGGCAGGATGCAACCCACACCCTCTTCCACCAGCCTCATTCACCTAACCCTTGAGGAGAATGTAGTCAGCTTATAATGCCATAAGCACCAGGGTTCTTTTGAAGTACATTCCCTTGGTCAATAAAATGTGTTGTGCTCAATCTTCAAAATAGAACAATTTTATTATTAAAAAGTTGCTCATTAAAGAGTACGTGCATCTGAATCCTAGCTTTAATATCATTCCAGTTTGAGGCATGCAAGGACTCGGGAGATTCCCGGATGCACTTGGGACTCCCTGGCAGGGCTGGCCATGATGGAAAGAGGGGGGGGGAATGCAACTTGCCTGATCCTCTCCTGGAAGATCAAGAACTGGCTGCTCCTAAGGCTCTGAGTGTCGTAAGGGTTATAGGGATGGTCCTCCAGATACTCCCTCTCTGTCCCAAAGGGAGAACAGAGGTCAGGTTGGGCTGTTGTGTTCAGCCATGCTTTGATGCCAAAACAAAACAACAACAAAAGCATTTCTCAGGGAGGCACCAGATGTGCTGTACTGAGACTTTTTCTCATGGCCTGAGCCAGGGCAGATGGCCTGGCACTGAGGCATGTAAAGCACCAAGCCATTCTCCTTGGCATTCCCCAGTGAGCTGGCAGTGTTGGTTCTTCACAGGCTGCAAGCCTCTGTTCCTTTAGGTCTTCTTTGCCATATTCTGGATGAGCTCAATGAGCTTCAGGAAGATTTGACCTCTGCTGTTCAAGGCAAGGTTGGCCTGGGGACCCAGGGAGCCCATCCCCTCTCAGGATGATTTCCATCAGCTGCACTGCCTGCCTGAGAGGGATTCCCAGATGAGCCACACTGACCCTTCCTTGGAACTACCAGAGAAGCTATTTATTAGACAAAAAGAACCAGTCAAATGACCACAAAATATACATTTTCAATAGAAATACTCAAATCCTTCAGGGGGTCACAAACTACTAAACCAAGAAACTGGGTTATTCAACTACTGCATCCCACTTCAAGAGTCTGGGGTGAAATGAGTTAGATCATTAAATGAAATGCAATAAGGCTGCAATCCAAAACACTTCCCTAGGAGGAAGCCCCATTGAACACAATGAGACTTCTGCGTAGACATTCGTAGGATTGTGTTGTCTGTTTCAGAGTAGAGATGCCCGGAGAAGGAAAAAAAACTAATGAAGACATATAAAATAAATATTTCTGTTCTATACTCTTAGCAGGCCATGGCTGCAATCCTATCCACATTTACCTGGGAGTAAGCTCCATTGACTATGATGGGAATTACTTCTGAGCAGACATGCAGAGGACTGGGCTGTAAAGTTATTGGGGCCAACAGGGTAAGCTCCTGAACTTCCAGATTTACCACTATGCCACTGCATGAAACCATCCAGTTTTCTCAAACTGTGGGTTGAGACCCATTTGGTGGATCACAAGCCAATTTCAGGTGGGTCCCCATTCATTTCAATGTGTATTTCATTTTTAACATGTAAGACTTGATGGTGTGTGACTGCATTTGGGGAAATCTGTACTTTTAATAGGTTACTATGTATCAGCTTTTAACAATGAGAGTCAATAGGGCTTACTCCTGGGTACATGTGGATAGGATTGCAGCCTTTGAGTTATTTCGGAGATTATTTTTTTTAAACAGATCAGCAACTGCTTGGGAGGGTTGTTCTTTATTTTAAATAAATTTTTTAACCTATACTTATTGTAAGCTTTTAATTTACTTACTTAATTTGATCTGCTTTTGTTATATCAGATTAATATATTAAAATTAAGATTTTCCCTACTTCTTGATGTCACTTCCAGCCATGACATCAGTTTCGGGTTAATGACATAACTTCTGGAGTTTCCAAACAGACTTTCATTCTAAAAAGTGGGTCCTGATGCTAAAAGG
>NW_027101392.1:0-59544 GCF_035046505.1 Tiliqua scincoides | reverse complement strand
TCAACAAGAGATTATTTGGAGGGGATGAGGGCGATTTTGGAAAAATGGGGATCTGGCCAAAAACACCATGACGCCGGGGTCATAGAAAATTAATGTGAAAAAATAAAATTTTCACTAGGCAGAATTTGACATGCAGTAGCAGTTCTAGACATCAAAGGAAACTCTGCAGCATCAACACAGATGATTGGGAGAGGATGAGGGCAATTTTGGAAAAATGGGGTTCTGGCCAAATAAACCATGACCCCGGGGCAGGCATAATTCAGGTGGAAAAAAACTTTCCCTAGGCAGAATTTTGACATGCAGGAGCAGTGCTACTCACCATAGGTAACTGGGCAGCATCAACAGAGATGATTGGGAGAGGTTGATTGCGATTTTGGAAAAATGGTCTTCTGGCCAAAAATCCATTACCCCGGGGTCATTCAAAATTCATGTGAAAAAATAAAATTTTCCCTAAGCAGTATTTTGACATGCAGGAGAAATGCTATTCACACAAGGATACTCTGCAGCATCAACAGAGTTGTTTGGGAGAGGATGAGGGCGATTTTGGAAAAATGGGGTTCTGGCCAAAAAAAACATGACCCCGGAGTCATGGAAAAAAAATTCAGGTGAAAAAATAAAATATTCCCTAAGCATATTTTGACATGCAGTAGCAGTGCTAGTCACCCAAGGAAACACTGCAGCATCAACAGATATTATTTGGAAGGGATGAGGGCGATTTTGGAAAAATGGGATCTGGCCAAAAACACCATGACGCCGGGGTCATAGAAAATTAATGTGAAAAAATAAAATTTTCACTAGGCAGAATTTTGACATGCAGTAGCAGTTCTAGACATCAAAGGAAACTCTGCAGCATCAACACAGATGATTGGGAGAGGATGAGGGCAAATTTGGAAAAATGGGGTTCTGGCCAAAAAAACCATGACCCGGGGGTCAGGCAAAATTCAGGTGAAAAAAAAACTTTCCCTAGGCAGAATTTTGACATGCAGGAGCAGTGCTACTCACCATAGGTAACTGGGGCAGCATCAACAGAGATGATTGGGAGAGGTAGATTGCGATTTTGGAAATATGGTCTTCTGGTCAAAAATCCATTACCCCGGGGTCATTCAAAATTCATGTGAAAAAATAAAATTTTCCCTAAGCAGTATTTTGACATGCAGGAGAAATGCTATTCACCCAATGAAACTCTGCAGCATCAACACAGTTGTTTGGGAGAGGATGAGGGGCGATTTTGGAAAAATGGGGTTCTGGCCAAAAAAAACATGATCCCGGAGTCATGGAAAATTCAGGTGAAAAATTAAAATTTTCCCTAAACATATTTTGACATGCAGTAGCAGTGCTAGTCACCCAAGGAAACACTGCAGCATCAACAGAGATTATTTGGAGGGGATGAGGGCGATTTTGGAAAAATTAGGGTTCTGGCCAAAAACACCATGACACCCGGTCATAGAAAATTAATGTGAAAAAAATAAAATTTTCACTAGGCAGAATTTTGACATGCAGTAGCAGTGCTAGACATCAAAGGAAACTCTGCAGCATCAACAGAGTTGTTTTGGAGAGGATGAGGGCAATTTTGGAAAAATGGTACTTCTGGCCCAAAAATCCATTACCCCGGGTTATTCAAAATTCATGTGAAAAAATAAAATTTTCCCTAAGCAGTATTTTGACATGCAGGAGAAATGCTATTCACCCAAGGAAACTCTGCAGCATCAACAGAGATGTTTGGGAGAGGATGAGGGCGATTTTGGAAAAATGGGGTTCTGGCCAAACAAAACATGACCCCGGAGTCATGGAAAAATTCAGGTGAAAAAATAAAATTTTCCCTAAGCATATTTTGACATGCAGTAGCAGTGCTAGTCACCCAAGGAAACACTGCAGCATCACAGATATTATTTGGAGGGGATGAGGGCGATTTTGGAAAAATTGGGATCTGGCCAAAAACACCATGACGCCGGGGTCATTAAAAATTAATGTGAAAAAATAAAATTTTCACTAGGCAGAATTTTGACATGCAGTAGCAGTGCTTGACATCAAAGGAAACTCTGCAGCATCAACAGAGTTGTTTTGGAGAGGATGAGGGCAATTTTGGAAAAATGGGGTTCTGGCCAAAAAAACCATGACCCCGGGGTCAGGCAAAATTCAGGTTAAAAAAAAACTTTCCCTAGGCAGAATTTTGACATGCAGGAGCAGTGCTACTCACCATAGGTAACTGTGCAGCATCAACAGAGATGATTGGGAGAAGTTGATTGCGATTTTGGAAAAATGGTTCTTCTGGCCCAAAATCCATTACCCCGGGGTCATTCAAAATTCATGTGAAAAAATAAAATTTTCCCTAAGCAGTATTTTGACATGCAGGAGAAATGCTATTCACCCAAGGATACTCTGCAGCATCAACAGAGATGATTGGGAGAGTATGAAGGCGATTTTGGAAAAATCGGGTTCTGGAAAAAAAAACATGACCCCGGGGTCATGGAAAATTGAGGTGAAAAAATAAAATTTCCCCAAGCCAGAATTTTGACATGCAGTAGCATTGCTAGACACCCAAGGAAACTCTGCAGCATCAACAGAGTTGATTGGGAGAGGATAAGGGCGATTTTGGAAAATATGGTCTTCTGGTCAAAAAGCCATTACCCCGGGGGTCATTCAAAATTCATGTGAAAAAAATAAAATTTTCCCTAAGCAGTATTTTTACATGCAGGAGAAATGCTATTCAACCAAGGAAACTCTGCAGCATCAACAGAGATGATTGGGAGAGTATGAAGGCAATTTTGGAAAAATGGGGTTCTAAAAAAAAAAACATGACCCCGGGGTCAGGCAAATTCAGGTGAAAAAATAAAATTTCCCCTAGCCAGAATTTTGACATGCAGTAGCAGTGCTAGACACCCAAGGAAACTCTGCAGCATCAACAGAGATTATTTGGAGGGGAGGAGGGCGATTTGGAAAAAAATGGGGATCTGGCCAAAAACACCATGACACCGGGGTCATGGAAAATTAATGTGAAAAAATAAAATTTTCCCTAAGCATATTTTGACATGCAATAGCAGTGCTAGTCACCCAAGGAAACACTGCAAGCATCAACAGAGATTATTTGGAGGGGATGAGGGCGATTTTGGAAAAATGGGGATCTGGCCAAAATCACCATGACGCCGGGGTCATAGAAAATTAATGTGAAAAAATAAAATTTTCACTACGCAGAATTTTGACATGCAGTAGCAGTTCCTAGACATCAAAGGAAACTCTGCAGCATCAACACAGATGATTGGGAGAAGGATGAGGGCGATTTTGGAAAAATGGGGATCTGGCCAAAAACACCATGACGCCGGGGTCATAGAAAATTAATGTGAAAAATAAAATTTTCACTAGGCAGAATTTTGACATGCAGTAGCAGTGCTAGACATCAAAGGAACTCTGCAGCATCAACAGAGTTGTTTGGAGAGGATGAGGGCAATTTTGGAAAATGGGGGTTCTGGCCAAAAAAACCATGACCCCGGGGTCAGGCAAAATCCAGGTGAAAAAAAAACTTTCCCTAGGCAGTATTTTGGACATGCAGGAGAAATGCTATTCAACCAAGGAAACTCTGCAGCATCAACAGAGATGATTGGGAGAGTATGAGGGCGATTTTGGAAAAATGGGATTCTGGCCAAAAAAAAACATGACCCCGGAGTCATGGAAAATTCAGATGAAAAAATAAAATTTTCCCTAGCCAGAATTTTGACATGCAGTAGCAGTGCTAGACACCCAAATTAACTCTGCAGCATCAACAGAGTTGATTGGGAGAGGATGAGGGCGATTTTGGAAAAATGGGGTTCTGGCCAAAAAAAACATGACCCCGGAGTCATGGAAAATTCAGGTGAAAAATAAAATTTTCCCTAAGCAGTATTTTGACATGCAGGAGAAATGCTATTCACCCAAGGAAACACCGCAGCATCAACAGAGATGATTTGGAGGGGATGAGGGCGATTTTGGAAAAATGGGGATCTGGCCAAAAACACCATGATGCCGGAGTCATAGAAAATTAATGTGAAAAAATAAAATTTTCACTAGGCAGAATTTTGACATGCAGTAGCAGTGCTAGACATCAAAAGAAACTCTGCAGCATCAACAGAGTTGTTTTTGGAGAGGATGAGGGCAAATTTGGAAAAATGGGGTTCTGGCCAAAAAACCATGACCCCGGGGTCAGGCAAAATTCAGGTGAAAAAAAAACTTTCCCTAGGCAGAATTTTGACATGCAGGAGCAGTGCTACTCACCATAGGTAACTGTGCAGCATCACAGAGATGATTGGGAGAGGTTGATTGCGATTTTGGAAAAATGGTCTTCTGGCCAAAAATCCATTACCCCGGGGTCATTCAAAATTCATGTGAAAAAAATAAAATTTTCCCTAAGCAGTATTTTGACAATCAGGAGAAATGCTATTCACCCAAGGAAACTCTGCAGCATCAACAGAGATGATTGGGAGAGTATGAAGGCAATTTTGGAAAAATGGGGTTCTGGAAAAAAAAACATGACCCCGGGGTCAGGCAAAATTCAGGTGAAAAAATAAAATTTCCCCTAGCCAGAATTTTGACATTTAGTAGCAGTGCTAGACACCCAAGGAAACTCTGCAGCATCAACAGATTTGATTGGGAGAGGATAAGGGCGATTTTGGAAAAATGGTCTTCTGGCCAAAAATCCATTACCCCGGGGTCATTCAAAATTCATGTGAAAAAATAAAATTTTCCATAAGCAGTATTTTGACATGCAGGAGAAATGCTGTTCACCCAATGAAACTCTGCAGCATCAACTGAGATGATTGGGAGAGTATGAAGGCAATTTTGGAAAAATGGGGTTCTGGAAAAAAAAACATGACCCCGGGGTCAGGCAAAAATTCAGGTGAAAAAATAAAATTTCCCCTAGCCAGAATTTTGACATGCAGTAGCAGTGCTAGACACCCAAGGAAACTCTGCAGCATCAACAGAGTTGAATGGGAGAGGATAAGGGCGATTTTGGAAAAATGGTCTTCTGGTCAAAAATCCATTACCCCGGGGTCATTCAAAATTCATGTGAAAAAATAAAATTTTCCCTAAGCAGTATTTTGACATGCAGGAGAAATGCTATTCAACCAAGGAAACTCTGCAGCATCAACAGAGATGATTGGGAGAGTATGAGGGCGATTTTGGAAAAATGGGGTTCTGGCCAAAAAAAAACATGACCCCGGAGTCATAGAAAATTCAGGTGAAAAAATAAAATTTTCCCTAAGCATATTTTGACATGCAGTAGCAGTGCTAGTCAACCAAGGAAACACTGCAGCATCAACAGAGATTATTTGGATGGGCTGAGGGCGATTTTGGAAAAATGGGGATCTGGCCAAAAACACCATGATGCCGGGGTCATAGAAAATTAATGTGCAAAAAATAAAATTTTCACTAGGCAGAATTTTGACATGCAGTAGCAGTGCTAGACATCAAAGGAAACTCTGCAGCATCAACAGAGTTGTTTTGGAGAGGATGAGGGCAATTTTGGAAAAATGGGGTTCTGGCCAAAAAAACCATGACCCCGGGGTCAGGCAAAATTCAGGTGAAAAAAAAACTTTCCCTAGGCAGTATTTTGACATGCAGGAGAAATGCTATTCAACCAAGGAAACTCTGCAGCATCAACAGAGATGATTGGGAGAGTATGAGGGCGATTTTGGAAAAATGGGGTTCTGGCCAAAAAAAAACATGACCCCGGAGTCATGGAAAATTCAGGTGAAAAAATAAAATTTTCCCTAAGCATATTTTGACATGCAGTAGCAGTGCTAGTCAACCAAGGAAACACTGCAGCATCAACAGAGATTATTTGGATGGGCTGAGGGCGATTTTGGAAAAATGGGGATCTGGCCAAAAACACCATGACGCCGGGGGTCATAGAAAAAAAATGTGAAAAAATTAAAATTTTCTCTAGGCAGAATTTTGACATGCAGTAGCAGTGCTAGACATCAAAGGGAACTCTGCAGCATCAACAGAGTTGTTTTGGAGAGGATGAGGGCAAATTTGGAAAAATGGGGTTCTGGCCAAAAAAACCATGACCCCGGGGTCAGGCAAAATTCAGGTGAAAAAAAAAAACTTTCCCTAGGCAGAATTTTGACATGCAGGAGCAGTGCTACTCACCATAGGTAACTGTGCAGAATCAACAGAGATGATTGGGAGAGGTTGATTGCGATTTTGGAAAAATGGTCTTCTGGCCAAAAAATCCATTACCCAGGGGTCATTCAAAATTCATGTGAAAAAATAAAATTTTCCCTAAGCAGTATTTTGTACATGCAGGAGAAATGCTATTCACCCAATGAAACTCTGCAGCATCAACAGAGATGATTGGGAGAGTATGAGGGCGATTTTGGAAAAATGGGGTTCTGGCCAAAAAAAAACATGACCCCGGAGTCATGGAAAATTTCAGGTGAAAAAATAAAATTTTCCCTAAGCATATTTTGACATGCAGTAGCAGTGCTAGTCACCCAAGGAAACACTGCAGCATCAACAGAGATTATTTGGAGGGATGAGGGCAATTTGGAAAAATGGGGATCTAGCCAAAAACACCATGACGCCGGGGTCATAGAAAATTAATGTGAAAAAATAAAATTTTCACTAGGCACAATTTTGACATGCAGTAGCAGTGCTAGACATCAAAGGAAACTCTGCAGCATCAACAGAGTTGTTTTGGAGAGGATGAGGGCAATTTTGGAAAAATGGGGTTCTGGCCAAAAAAACCATGACCCCGGGGTCAGGCAAAATTCAGGTGAAAAAAAAACTTTCCCTAGGCAGAATTTTGACATGCAGGAGCAGTGCTACTCACCAGAGGTAACTGTGCAGCATCAACAGAGATGATTGGGAGAGTATGAAGGCAATTTTGGAAAAATGGGGTTCTGGAAAAAAAAACATGACCCCGGGGTCAGGCAAAATTCAGGTGAAAAAATAAAATTTCCCCTAGCCAGAATTTTGACATGCAGTAGCAGTGCTAGACACCCAAGGTAACTCTGCAGCATCAACAGAGTTGATTGGGAGAGGATAAGGGCGATTTTGGAAAAATGGTCTTCTGGTCAAAAATCCATTACCCCGGGGTCATTCAAAATTCATGTGAAAAAATAAAATTTTCCCTAAGCAGTATTTTGACATGCAGGAGAAATGCTATTCAACCAAGGAAACTCTGCAGCATCAACAGAGATGATTGGGAGAGTATGAGGGCGATTTTGGAAAAATGGGGTTCTGGAAAAAAAAAACATGACCCCGGGGTCAGGCAAAATTCAGGTGAAAAAATAAAATTTCCCCTAGGCAGAATTTTGACATGCAGTAGCAGTGCTAGACACCCAAGGAAACTCTGCATCATCAACGGAGTTGATTGGGAGAGGATGAGGGCGATTTTGGAAAAATGGGGTTCTGGCCAAAAAAAACATGACCCCGGAGTCATGGAAAATTCAGGTGAAAAAATAAAATTTTCCCTAGCCAGAATTTTGACATTTAGTAGCAGTGCTAGACACCCAAGGAAACTCTGCAGCATCAACAGAGTTGATTGGGAGAGGATAAGGCGATTTTGGGAAAATGGTCTTCTGGCCAAAAATCCATTACCCCGGGTCATTCAAAATTCATGTGAAAAAATAAAATTTTCCCTAAGCAGTATTTTGACATGCAGGAGAAATGCTATTCACCCAAGGAAACTATGCAGCATCAACAGAGATGATTGGGAGAGTATGAAGGCAATTTTTGGAAAAATGGGGTTCTGGAAAAAAAAACATGACCCCGGGGTCAGGCAAAATTCAGGTGAAAACATAAAATTTCCCCTAGCCAGTATTTTGACATGCAGTAGCAGTGCTAGATACCCAAGGAAACTCTGCAGCATCAACAGAGTTGAATGGGAGAGGATAAGGGCGATTTTGGAAAAATGGTCTTCTGGTCAAAAATCCATTACCCCGGGTTCATTCAAAATTCATGTGAAATAATAAAATTTTCCCTAAGCAGTATTTTGACATGCAGGAGAAATGCTATTCAACCAAGGAAACTCTGCAGCATCAACAGAGATGATTGGGAGAGTATGAGGGCGATTTTGGAAAAATGGGGTTCTGGCCAAAAAAAAACATGACCCCGGAGTCATGGAAAATTCAGGTGAAAAAATAAAATTTTCCCTAAGCATATTTTGACATGCAGTAGCAGTGCTAGTCAACCAAGGAAACACTGCAGCATCAACAGAGATTATTTGGATGGGCTGAGGGCCATTTTGGAAAAATGGGGATCTGGCCAAAAACACCATGACGCCGGGGTCATAGAAAATTAATGTGAAAAAATAAATTTTCACTAGGCAGAATTTTGACATGTAGTAGCAGTGCTAGACACCCAAGGAAACTCTGCAGCATCAACAGAGTTGATTGGGAGAGGATAAGGGCGATTTTGGAAAAATGGTCTTCTGGCCAAAAATCCATTATCCCGGGGTCATTCAAAATTCATGTGAAAAAATAAAATTTTCCCTAAGCAGTATTTTGACATGCAGGAGAAATGCTATTCACCCAATGAAACTCTGCAGCATCAACAGAGATGATTGGGAGAGTATGAAGGCAATTTTGGAAAAATGGGGTTCTGGAAAAAAAAACATGACCCCGCGGTCATGGAAAATTCAGGTGAAAAAATAAAATTTCCCCTAGCTAGAATTTTGACATGCAGTAGCAGTGCTAGACACCCAAGGTAACTCTGCAGCATCAACAGAGTTGATTGGGAGAGGATAAGTGCGATTTTGGAAAAATGGTCTTCTGGCCAAAAATCCATTACCCCGGGTGTCATTCAAAATTCATGTGAAAAAATAAAATTTTCCCTAAGCATTATTTTGACATGCAGGAGAAATGCTATTCAACCAAGGAAACTCTGCAGCATCAACAGAGATGATTGGGAGAGTATGAGGGCGATTTTGGAAAAATGGGGTTCTGGCCAAAAAAAAAACATGACCCCGGAGTCATGGAAAATTCAGGTGAAAAAATAAAATTTTCCCTAAGCATATTTTGACATGCAGTAGCAGTGCTAGTCACCCAAGGAAACACTGCAGCATCAACAGAGATTATTTGGATGGGCTGAGGGCGATTTTGGAAAAATGGGGATCTGGCCAAAAACACCATGATGCCGGGGTCATAGAAAATTAATGTGAAAAAATAAAATTTTCACTAGGCAGAATTTTGACATGCAGTAGCAGTGCTAGACATCAAAGGAAACTCTGCAGCATCAACAGAGTTGTTTTGGAGAGGATGAGGGCAATTTTGGAAAAATGGGGTTCTGGCCAAAAAAACCATGACCCCGGGGTCAGGCAAAATTCAGGTGAAAAAAAAACTTTCCCTAGGCAGTATTTTGACATGCAGGAGCAGTGCTACTCACCATAGGTAACTGTGCAGCATCAACAGAGATGTTTGGGAGAGGATGAGGGCGATTTTGGAAAAATGGTCTTCTGGCCCAAAATCCATTACCCGGGGTCATTCAAAATTCATGTCAAAAAATAAAATTTTCCCTAAGCAGTATTTTGACATGCAGGAGAAATGCTATTCACCCAAGGATACTCTGCAGCATCAACAGAGATGATTGGGAGAGTATGAAGGCGATTTTGGAAAAATCGGGTTCTGGAAAAAAAAAACATGACCCCGGGGTCATGGAAAATTGAGGTGAAAAAATAAAATTTCCCCAAGCCAGAATTTTGACATGCAGTAGCATTGCTAGACACCCAAGGAAACTCTGCAGCATCAACAGAGTTGATTGGGAGAGGATAAGGGCGATTTTGGAAAAATGGTCTTCTGGTCAAAAAGCCATTACCCCGGGGTCATTCAAAATTCATGTGAAAAAATAAAATTTTCCCTAAGCAGTATTTTTACATGCAGGAGAAATGCTATTCAACCAAGGAAACTCTGCAGCATCAACAGAGATGATTGGAGAGGATAAGGGCGATTTTGGAAAAATGGTCTTCTGGTCAAAAATCCATTACCCCGGGGTCATTCAAAATTCATGTGAAAAAATAAAATTTTTTGCGATTTGGAAAAATGCGGTTATGGTCAAAAAAAACATGACCCCGGAGTCATGGAAAATTCAGGTGAAAAAATAAAATTTTCCCTAAGCATATTTTGACATGCAGTAGCAGTGCTAGTCACCCAAGGAAACACCGCAGCATCAACAGAGATTATTTAGATGGGATGAGGGCGATTTTGGAAAAATGGGGATCTGGCCAATAACACCATGACGCCGGGGGGTCATAGAAAATTAATGTGAAAAAATAAAATTTTCACTAGGCAGAATTTTGACATCCAGTAGCAGTGCTAGACACCAAAGGAAACTCTGCAGCATCAACAGAGATGATTGGAGAGGATGAGGGCAATTTTGGAAAAATGGGGTTCTGGCCAAAAAAACCATGACCCCGGGGTCAGATAAAATTCAGGTGAAAAAAAAACTTTCCCTAGGCAGTATTTTGACATGCAGGAGCAGTGCTACTCACCATAGGTAACTGTGCAGCATCAACAGAGATGATTGGGAGAGGTTGATTGCGATTTTGGAAAAATGGTCTTCTGGCCAAAAATCCATTACCCCGGGGTCATTCAAAATTCATGTGAAAAAATAAAATTTTCCCTAAGCAGTATTTTGACATGCAGGAGAAATGCTATTCAACCAAGGAAACTCTGCAGCATAAACAGAGATGATTGGGAGAGTATGAGTGCGATTTTGGAAAAATGGGGTTCTGGCCAAAAAAAAACATGACCCCGGAGTCATGGAAAATTCAGGTGAAAAAATAAAATTTTCCCTAAGCATATTTTGACATGCAGTAGCAGTGCTAGTCAACCAAGGAAACACTGCAGCATCAACAGAGATTATTTGGATGGGCTGAGGGCGATTTTGGAAAAATGGGGATCTGGCCAAAAACACCATGACGTCGGGGTCATAGAAAATTAATGTGAAAAAATAAAATTTTCACTAGGCAGAATTTTGACATGCAGTAGCAGTGCTAGACATCAAAGGAAACTCTGCAGCATCAACAGAGTTGTTTTGGAGAGGATGAGGGCAATTTTGGAAAAATGGGGTTCTGGACAAAAAAACCATGACCCCGGGGTCAGGCAAAATCCAGGTGAAAAAAAAACTTTCCCTAGGCAGTATTTTGACATGCAGGAGAAATGCTATTCAACCAAGGAAACTCTGCAGCATCAACAGAGATGATTGGGAGAGTATGAGGGCGATTTTGGAAAAATGGGATTCTGGCCAAAAAAAAACATGACCCCGGAGTCATGGAAAATTCAGGTGAAAAAATAAAATTTTCCCTAGCCAGAATTTTGACATGCAGTAGCAGTGCTAGACACCCAAATTAACTCTGCAGCATCAACAGAGTTGATTGGGAGAGGATAAGGGCGATTTTGGAAAAATGGTCTTCTGGTCAAAAATCCATTACCCCGGGGTCATTCAAAATTCATGTGAAAAAATAAAATTTTCCCTAAGCAGTATTTTGACATGCAGGAGAAATGCTATTCAACCAAGGAAACTCTGCAGCATCAACAGAGATGATTGGGAGAGTATGAGGGCGATTTTGGAAAAATGGGGTTCTGGAAAAAAAAACATGACCCCGGGGTCAGGCAAAATTCAGGTGAAAAAATAAAATTTCCCCTAGGCAGAATTTTGACATGCAGTAGCAGTGCTAGACACCCAAGGAAACTCTGCATCATCAACGGAGTTGATTGGGAGAGGATGAGGGCGATTTTGGAAAAATGGGGTTCTGGCCAAAAAAAACATGACCCCGGAGTCATGGAAAATTCAGGTGAAAAAATAAAATTTTCCCTAGCCAGAATTTTGACATTTAGTAGCAGTGCTAGACACCCAAGGAAACTCTGCAGCATCAACAGAGTTGATTGGGAGAGGATAAGGGCGATTTTGGGAAAATGGTCTTCTGGCCAAAAATCCATTACCCCGGGGTCATTCAAAATTCATGTGAAAAAATAAAATTTTCCCTAAGCAGTATTTTGACAATCAGGAGAAATGCTATTCACCCAAGGAAACTCTGCAGCATCAACAGAGATGATTGGGAGAGTATGAAGGCAATTTTGGAAAAATGGGGTTCTGGAAAAAAAAACATGACCCCGGGGTCAGGCAAAATTCAGGTGAAAAAATAAAATTTCCCCTAGCCAGAATTTTGACATTTAGTAGCAGTGCTAGACACCCAAGGAAACTCTGCAGCATCAACAGATTTGATTGGGAGAGGATAAGGGCGATTTTGGAAAAATGGTCTTCTGGCCAAAAATCCATTACCCCGGGGTCATTCAAAATTCATGTGAAAAAATAAAATTTTCCCTAAGCAGTATTTTGACATGCAGGAGAAATGTTATTCACCCAATGAAACTCTGCAGCATCAACAGAGATGATTGGGAGAGTATGAAGGCAATTTTGGAAAAATGGGGTTCTGGAAAAAAAAACATGACCCCGGGGTCAGGCAAAATTCAGGTGAAAAAATAAAATTTCCCCTAGCCAGAATTTTGACATGCAGTAGCAGTGCTAGACACCCAAGGAAACTCTGGAGCATCAACAGAGTTGAATGGGAGAGGATAAGGGCGATTTTGGAAAAATGGTCTTCTGGTCAAAAATCCATTACCCCGGGGTCATTCAAAATTCATGTGAAAAAATAAAATTTTCCCTAAGCAGTATTTTGACATGCAGGAGAAATGCTATTCAACCAAGGAAACTCTGCAGCATCAACAGAGATGATTGGGAGAGTATGAGGGCGATTTTGGAAAAATGGGGTTCTGGCCAAAAAAAAACATGACCCCGGAGTCATAGAAAATTCAGGTGAAAAAATAAAATTTTCCCTAAGCATATTTTGACATGCAGTAGCAGTGCTAGTCAACCAAGGAAACACTGCAGCATCAACAGAGATTATTTGGATGGGCTGAGGGCGATTTTGGAAAAATGGGGATCTGGCCAAAAACACCATGATGCCGGGGTCATAGAAAATTAATGTGAAAAAATAAAATTTTCACTAGGCAGAATTTTGACATGCAGTAGCAGTGCTAGACATCAAAGGAAACTCTGCAGCATCAACAGAGTTGTTTTGGAGAGGATGAGGGCAATTTTGTAAAAATGGGGTTCTGGCCAAAAAAACCATGACCCCGGGGTCAGGCAAAATTCAGGTGAAAAAAAAACTTTCCCTAGGCAGTATTTTGACATGCAGGAGAAATGCTATTCAACCAAGGAAACTCTGCAGCATCAACAGAGATGATTGGGAGAGTATGAGGGCGATTTTGGAAAAATGGGGTTCTGGCCAAAAAAAAACATGACCCCGGAGTCATGGAAAATTCAGGTGAAAAAATAAAATTTTCCCTAAGCATATTTTGACATGCAGTAGCAGTGCTAGTCAACCAAGGAAACACTGCAGCATCAACAGAGATTATTTGGATGGGCTGAGGGCGATTTTGGAAAAATGGGGATCTGGCCAAAAACACCATGACGCCGGGGTCATAGAAAAAAAATGTGAAAAAATAAAATTTTCTCTAGGCAGAATTTTGACATGCAGTAGCAGTGCTAGACATCAAAGGGAACTCTGCAGCATCAACAGAGTTGTTTTGGAGAGGATGAGGGCAAATTTGGAAAAATGGGGTTCTGGCCAAAAAAACCATGACCCCGGGGTCAGGCAAAATTCAGGTGAAAAAAAAAAACTTTCCCTAGGCAGAATTTTGACATGCAGGAGCAGTGCTACTCACCAGAGGTAACTGTGCAGCATCAACAGAGATGATTGGGAGAGGTTGATTGCGATTTTGGAAAAATGGTCTTCTGGCCAAAAATCCATTACCCCGGGGTCATTCAAAATTCATGTGAAAAAATAAAATTTTCCCTAAGCAGTATTTTGACATGCAGGAGAAATGCTATTCACCCAAGGAAACTCTGCAGCATCAACAGAGATGATTGGGAGAGTATGAAGGCAATTTTGGAAAAATGGGGTTCTGGAAAAAAAAACATGACCCCGGGGTCAGGCAAAATTCAGGTGAAAAAATAAAATTTCCCCTAGCCAGAATTTTGACATGCAGTAGCAGTGCTAGACACCCAAGGTAACTCTGCAGCATCAACAGAGTTGATTGGGAGAGGATAAGGGCGATTTTGGAAAAATGGTCTTCTGGTCAAAAATCCATTACCCCGGGGTCATTCAAAATTCATGTGAAAAAATAAAATTTTCCCTAAGCAGTATTTTGACATGCAGGAGAAATGCTATTCAACCAAGGAAACTCTGCAGCATCAACAGAGATGATTGGGAGAGTATGAGGGCGATTTTGGAAAAATGGGGTTCTGGAAAAAAAAACATGACCCCGGGGTCAGGCAAAATTCAGGTGAAAAAATAAAATTTCCCCTAGGCAGAATTTTGACATGCAGTAGCAGTGCTAGACACCCAAGGAAACTCTGCATCATCAACGGAGTTGATTGGGAGAGGATGAGGGCGATTTTGGAAAAATGGGGTTCTGGCCAAAAAAAACATGACCCCGGAGTCATGGAAAATTCAGGTGAAAAAATAAAATTTTCCCTAGCCAGAATTTTGACATTTAGTAGCAGTGCTAGACACCCAAGGAAACTCTGCAGCATCAACAGAGTTGATTGGGAGAGGATAAGGGCGATTTTGGGAAAATGGTCTTCTGGCCAAAAATCCATTACCCCGGGGTCATTCAAAATTCATGTGAAAAAATAAAATTTTCCCTAAGCAGTATTTTGACATGCAGGAGGAATGCTATTCAACCAAGGAAACTTTGCAGCATCAACAGAGATGATTGGGAGAGTATGAGGGCGATTTTGGAAAAATGGGGTTCTGGCCAAAAAAAAACATGACCCCGGAGTCATGGAAAATTCAGGTGAAAAAATAAAATTTTCCCTAAGCATATTTTGACATGCAGTAGCAGTGCTAGTCAACCAAGGAATCACTGCAGCATCAACAGAGATTATTTGGATGGGCTGAGGGCCATTTTGGAAAAATGGGGATCTGGCCAAAAACACCATGACGCCGGGGTCATAGAAAATTAATGTGAAAAAATAAAATTTTCACTATGCAGAATTTTGACATGCAGTAGCAGTGCTAGACATCCAAGGAAACTCTGCAGCATCAACAGAGTTGATTGGGAGAGGATAAGGGCGATTTTGGAAAAATGCTCTTCTGGCCAAAAATCCATTACCCCGGGGTCATTCAAATTTCATGTGAAAAAATAAAATTTTCCCTAAGCAGTATTTTGACAATCAGGAGAAATGCTATTCACCCAAGGAAACTCTGCAGCATCAACAGAGATGATTGGGAGAGGATAAGGGCGATTTTGGAAAAATGGTCTTCTGGCCAAAAATCCATTACCCCGGGGTCATTCAAAATTCAGGTGAAAAAATAAAATTTCCCCTAGCCAGAATTTTGACATTTAGTAGCAGTGCTAGACACCCAAGGAAACTCTGCAGCATCAACAGATTTGATTGGGAGAGGATAAGGGCGATTTTGGAAAAATGGTCTTCTGGCCAAAAATCCATTACCCCGGGGTCATTCAAAATTCATGTGAAAAAATAAAATTTTCCATAAGCAGTATTTTGACATGCAGGAGAAATGCTGTTCACCCAATGAAACTCTGCAGCATCAACTGAGATGATTGGGAGAGTATGAAGGCAATTTTGGAAAAATGGGGTTCTGGAAAAAAAAACATGACCCCGGGGTCAGGCAAAATTCAGGTGAAAAAATAAAATTTCCCCTAGCCAGAATTTTGACATGCAGTAGCAGTGCTAAACACCCAAGGAAACTCTGCAGCATCAACAGAGTTGAATGGGAGAGGATAAGGGCGATTTTGGAAAAATGGTCTTCTGGTCAAAAATCCATTACCCCGGGGTCATTCAAAATTCATGTGAAAAAATAAAATTTTCCCTAAGCAGTATTTTGACATGCAGGAGAAATGCTATTCAACCAAGGAAACTCTGCAGCATCAACAGAGATGATTGGGAGAGTATGAGGGCGATTTTGGAAAAATGGGGTTCTGGCCAAAAAAAAACATGACCCCGGAGTCATAGAAAATTCAGGTGAAAAAATAAAATTTTCCCTAAGCATATTTTGACATGCAGTAGCAGTGCTAGTCAACCAAGGAAACACTGCAGCATCAACAGAGATTATTTGGATGGGCTGAGGGCGATTTTGGAAAAATGGGGATCTGGCCAAAAACACCATGATGCCGGGGTCATAGAAAATTAATGTGAAAAAATAAAATTTTCACTAGGCAGAATTTTGACATGCAGTAGCAGTGCTAGACATCAAAGGAAACTCTGCAGCATCAACAGAGTTGTTTTGGAGAGGATGAGGGCAATTTTGGAAAAATGGGGTTCTGGCCAAAAAAACCATGACCCCGGGGTCAGGCAAAATTCAGGTGAAAAAAAAACTTTCCCTAGGCAGTATTTTGACATGCAGGAGAAATGCTATTCAACCAAGGAAACTCTGCAGCATCAACAGAGATGATTGGGAGAGTATGAGGGCGATTTTGGAAAAATGGGGTTCTGGCCAAAAAAAAACATGACCCCGGAGTCATGGAAAATTCAGGTGAAAAAATAAAATTTTCCCTAAGCATATTTTGACATGCAGTAGCAGTGCTAGTCAACCAAGGAAACACTGCAGCATCAACAGAGATTATTTGGATGGGCTGAGGGCGATTTTGGAAAAATGGGGATCTGGCCAAAAACACCATGACGCCGGGGTCATAGAAAAAAAATGTGAAAAAATAAAATTTTCTCTAGGCAGAATTTTGACATGCAGTAGCAGTGCTAGACATCAAAGGGAACTCTGCAGCATCAACAGAGTTGTTTTGGAGAGGATGAGGGCAAATTTGGAAAAATGGGGTTCTGGCCAAAAAAACCATGACCCCGGGGTCAGGCAAAATTCAGGTGAAAAAAAAAAACTTTCCCTAGGCAGAATTTTGACATGCAGGAGCAGTGCTACTCACCATAGGTAACTGTGCAGAATCAACAGAGATGATTGGGAGAGGTTGATTGCGATTTTGGAAAAATGGTCTTCTGGCCAAAAATCCATTACCCAGGGGTCATTCAAAATTCATGTGAAAAAATAAAATTTTCCCTAAGCAGTATTTTGACATGCAGGAGAAATGCTATTCACCCAATGAAACTCTGCAGCATCAACAGAGATGATTGGGAGAGTATGAGGGCGATTTTGGAAAAATGGGGTTCTGGCCAAAAAAAAACATGACCCCGGAGTCATGGAAAATTCAGGTGAAAAAATAAAATTTTCCCTAAGCATATTTTGACATGCAGTAGCAGTGCTAGTCACCCAAGGAAACACTGCAGCATCAACAGAGATTATTTGGAGGGGATGAGGGCAATTTTGGAAAAATGGGGATCTAGCCAAAAACACCATGACGCCGGGGTCATAGAAAATTAATGTGAAAAAATAAAATTTTCACTAGGCACAATTTTGACATGCAGTAGCAGTGCTAGACATCAAAGGAAACTCTGCAGCATCAACAGAGTTGTTTTGGAGAGGATGAGGGCAATTTTGGAAAAATGGGGTTCTGGCCAAAAAAACCATGACCCCGGGGTCAGGCAAAATTCAGGTGAAAAAAAAACTTTCCCTAGGCAGAATTTTGACATGCAGGAGCAGTGCTACTCACCAGAGGTAACTGTGCAGCATCAACAGAGATGATTGGGAGAGTATGAAGGCAATTTTGGAAAAATGGGGTTCTGGAAAAAAAAACATGACCCCGGGGTCAGGCAAAATTCAGGTGAAAAAATAAAATTTCCCCTAGCCAGAATTTTGACATGCAGTAGCAGTGCTAGACACCCAAGGTAACTCTGCAGCATCAACAGAGTTGATTGGGAGAGGATAAGGGCGATTTTGGAAAAATGGTCTTCTGGTCAAAAATCCATTACCCCGGGGTCATTCAAAATTCATGTGAAAAAATAAAATTTTCCCTAAGCAGTATTTTGACATGCAGGAGAAATGCTATTCAACCAAGGAAACTCTGCAGCATCAACAGAGATGATTGGGAGAGTATGAGGGCGATTTTGGAAAAATGGGGTTCTGGAAAAAAAAACATGACCCCGGGGTCAGGCAAAATTCAGGTGAAAAAATAAAATTTCCCCTAGGCAGAATTTTGACATGCAGTAGCAGTGCTAGACACCCAAGGAAACTCTGCATCATCAACGGAGTTGATTGGGAGAGGATGAGGGCGATTTTGGAAAAATGGGGTTCTGGCCAAAAAAAACATGACCCCGGAGTCATGGAAAATTCAGGTGAAAAAATAAAATTTTCCCTAGCCAGAATTTTGACATTTAGTAGCAGTGCTAGACACCCAAGGAAACTCTGCAGCATCAACAGAGTTGATTGGGAGAGGATAAGGGCGATTTTGGGAAAATGGTCTTCTGGCCAAAAATCCATTACCCCGGGGTCATTCAAAATTCATGTGAAAAAATAAAATTTTCCCTAAGCAGTATTTTGACATGCAGGAGAAATGCTATTCACCCAAGGAAACTATGCAGCATCAACAGAGATGATTGGGAGAGTATGAAGGCAATTTTGGAAAAATGGGGTTCTGGAAAAAAAAACATGACCCCGGGGTCAGGCAAAATTCAGGTGAAAACATAAAATTTCCCCTAGCCAGTATTTTGACATGCAGTAGCAGTGCTAGATACCCAAGGAAACTCTGCAGCATCAACAGAGTTGAATGGGAGAGGATAAGGGCGATTTTGGAAAAATGGTCTTCTGGTCAAAAATCCATTACCCCGGGTTCATTCAAAATTCATGTGAAATAATAAAATTTTCCCTAAGCAGTATTTTGACATGCAGGAGAAATGCTATTCAACCAAGGAAACTCTGCAGCATCAACAGAGATGATTGGGAGAGTATGAGGGCGATTTTGGAAAAATGGGGTTCTGGCCGAAAAAAAACATGACCCCGGAGTCATGGAAAATTCAGGTGAAAAAATAAAATTTTCCCTAAGCATATTTTGACATGCAGTAGCAGTGCTAGTCAACCAAGGAAACACTGCAGCATCAACAGAGATTATTTGGATGGGCTGAGGGCCATTTTGGAAAAATGGGGATCTGGCCAAAAACACCATGACGCCGGGGTCATAGAAAATTAATGTGAAAAAATAAAATTTTCACTAGGCAGAATTTTGACATGTAGTAGCAGTGCTAGACACCCAAGGAAACTCTGCAGCATCAACAGAGTTGATTGGGAGAGGATAAGGGCGATTTTGGAAAAATGGTCTTCTGGCCAAAAATCCATTATCCCGGGGTCATTCAAAATTCATGTGAAAAAATAAAATTTTCCCTAAGCAGTATTTTGACATGCAGGAGAAATGCTATTCACCCAATGAAACTCTGCAGCATCAACAGAGATGATTGGGAGAGTATGAAGGCAATTTTGGAAAAATGGGGTTCTGGAAAAAAAAACATGACCCCGCGGTCATGGAAAATTCAGGTGAAAAAATAAAATTTCCCCTAGCTAGAATTTTGACATGCAGTAGCAGTGCTAGACACCCAAGGTAACTCTGCAGCATCAACAGAGTTGATTGGGAGAGGATAAGTGCGATTTTGGAAAAATGGTCTTCTGGCCAAAAATCCATTACCCCGGGGTCATTCAAAATTCATGTGAAAAAATAAAATTTTCCCTAAGCATTATTTTGACATGCAGGAGAAATGCTATTCAACCAAGGAAACTCTGCAGCATCAACAGAGATGATTGGGAGAGTATGAGGGCGATTTTGGAAAAATGGGGTTCTGGCCAAAAAAAAACATGACCCCGGAGTCATAGAAAATTCAGGTGAAAAAATAAAATTTTCCCTAAGCATATTTTGACATGCAGTAGCAGTGCTAGTCAACCAAGGAAACACTGCAGCATCAACAGAGATTATTTGGATGGGCTGAGGGCGATTTTGGAAAAATGGGGATCTGGCCAAAAACACCATGATGCCGGGGTCATAGAAAATTAATGTGAAAAAATAAAATTTTCACTAGGCAGAATTTTGACATGCAGTAGCAGTGCTAGACATCAAAGGAAACTCTGCAGCATCAACAGAGTTGTTTTGGAGAGGATGAGGGCAATTTTGGAAAAATGGGGTTCTGGCCAAAAAAACCATGACCCCGGGGTCAGGCAAAATTCAGGTGAAAAAAAAACTTTCCCTAGGCAGTATTTTGACATGCAGGAGAAATGCTATTCACCCAAGGAAACTCTGCAGCATCAACAGAGATGTTTGGGAGAGGATGAGGGCGATTTTGGAAAAATGGGGTTCTGGCCAAACAAAACATGACCCCGGAGTCATGGAAAATTCAGGTGAAAAAATAAAATTTTCCCTAAGCATATTTTGACATGCAGTAGCAGTGCTAGTCACCCAAGGAAACACTGCAGCATCAACAGATATTATTTGGAGGGGATGAGGGCGATTTTGGAAAAATTGGGATCTGGCCAAAACACCATGACGCCGGGGTCATTAAAAATTAATGTGAAAAAATAAAATTTTCACTAGGCAGAATTTTGACATGCAGTAGCAGTGCTTGACATCAAAGGAAACTCTGCAGCATCAACAGAGTTGTTTTGGAGAGGATGAGGGCAATTTTGGAAAAATGGGGTTCTGGCCAAAAAAACCATGACCCCGGGGTCAGGCAAAATTCAGGTTAAAAAAAAACTTTCCCTAGGCAGAATTTTGACATGCAGGAGCAGTGCTACTCACCATAGGTAACTGTGCAGCATCAACAGAGATGATTGGGAGAAGTTGATTGCGATTTTGGAAAAATGGTCTTCTGGCCCAAAATCCATTACCCCGGGGTCATTCAAAATTCATGTGAAAAAATAAAATTTTCCCTAAGCAGTATTTAGACATGCAGGAGAAATGCTATTCACCCAAGGATACTCTGCAGCATCAACAGAGATGATTGGGAGAGTATGAAGGCGATTTTGGAAAAATCGGGTTCTGGAAAAAAAAACATGACCCCGGGGTCATGGAAAATTGAGGTGAAAAAATAAAATTTCCCCAAGCCAGAATTTTGACATGCAGTAGCATTGCTAGACACCCAAGGAAACTCTGCAGCATCAACAGAGTTGATTGGGAGAGGATAAGGGCGATTTTGGAAAAATGGTCTTCTGGTCAAAAAGCCATTACCCCGGGGTCATTCAAAATTCATGTGAAAAAATAAAATTTTCCCTAAGCAGTATTTTTACATGCAGGAGAAATGCTATTCAACCAAGGAAACTCTGCAGCATCAACAGAGATGATTGGGAGAGGATAAGGGCGATTTTGGAAAAATGGTCTTCTGGTCAAAAATCCATTACCCCGGGGTCATTCAAAATTCATGTGAAAAAATAAAATTTTTGGCGATTTTGGAAAAATGCGGTTATGGTCAAAAAAAACATGACCCCGGAGTCATGGAAAATTCAGGTGAAAAAATAAAATTTTCCCTAAGCATATTTTGACATGCAGTAGCAGTGCTAGTCACCCAAGGAAACACCGCAGCATCAACAGAGATTATTTAGATGGGATGAGGGCGATTTTGGAAAAATGGGGATCTGGCCAATAACACCATGACGCCGGGGTCATAGAAAATTAATGTGAAAAAATAAAATTTTCACTAGGCAGAATTTTGACATCCAGTAGCAGTGCTAGACACCAAAGGAAACTCTGCAGCATCAACAGAGATGATTGGGAGAGGATGAGGGCAATTTTGGAAAAATGGGGTTCTGGCCAAAAAAAACCATGACCCCGGGGTCAGATAAAATTCAGGTGAAAAAAAAACTTTCCCTAGGCAGTATTTTGACATGCAGGAGCAGTGCTACTCACCATAGGTAACTGTGCAGCATCAACAGAGATGATTGGGAGAGGTTGATTGCGATTTTGGAAAAATGGTCTTCTGGCCAAAAATCCATTACCCCGGGGGTCATTCAAAATTCATGTGAAAAAATAAAATTTTCCCTAAGCAGTATTTTGACATGCAGGAGAAATGCTATTCAACCAAGGAAACTCTGCAGCATAAACAGAGATGATTGGGAGAGTATGAGTGCGATTTTGGAAAAATGGGGTTCTGGCCAAAAAAAAAACATGACCCCGGAGTCATGGAAAATTCAGGTGAAAAAATAAAATTTTCCCTAAGCATATTTTGACATGCAGTAGCAGTGCTAGTCAACCAAGGAAACACTGCAGCATCAACAGAGATTATTTGGATGGGCTGAGGGCGATTTTGGAAAAATGGGGATCTGGCCAAAAACACCATGACGTCGGGGTCATAGAAAATTAATGTGAAAAAATAAAATTTTCACTAGGCAGAATTTTGACATGCAGTAGCAGTGCTAGACATCAAAGGAAACTCTGCAGCATCAACAGAGTTGTTTTGGAGAGGATGAGGGCAATTTTGGAAAAATGGGGTTCTGGGACAAAAAAACCATGACCCCGGGGTCAAGCAAAATCCAGGTGAAAAAAAAACTTTCCCTAGGCAGTATTTTGACATGCAGGAGAAATGCTATTCAACCAAGGAAACTCTGCAGCATCAACAGAGATGATTGGGAGAGTATGAGGGCGATTTTGGAAAAATGGGATTCTGGCCAAAAAAAAAACATGACCCCGGAGTCATGGAAAATTCAGGTGAAAAAATAAAATTTTCCCTAGCCAGAATTTTGACATGCAGTAGCAGTGCTAGACACCCAAATTAACTCTGCAGCATCAACAGAGTTGATTGGGAGAGGATAAGGGCGATTTTGGAAAAATGGTCTTCTGGTCAAAAATCCATTACCCCGGGGTCATTCAAAATTCATGTGAAAAAATAAAATTTTCCCTAAGCAGTATTTTGACATGCAGGAGAAATGCTATTCAACCAAGGAAACTCTGCAGCATCAACAGAGATGATTGGGAGAGTATGAGGCGATTTTGGAAAAATGGGGTTCTGGAAAAAAAAACATGACCCTCGGGGTCAGGCAAAATTCAGGTGAAAAAATAAAATTTCCCCTAGGCAGAATTTTGACATGCAGTAGCAGTGCTAGACACCCAAGGAAACTCTGCATCATCAACGGAGTTGATTGGGAGAGGATGAGGGCGATTTTGGAAAAATGGGGTTCTGGCCAAAAAAAACATGACCCGGAGTCATGGAAAATTCAGGTGAAAAAATAAAATTTTCCCTAGCCAGAATTTTGACATTTAGTAGCAGTGCTAGACACCCAAGGAAACTCTGCAGCATCAACAGAGTTGATTGGGAGAGGATAAGGGCGATTTTGGGAAAATGGTCTTCTGGCCAAAAATCCATTACCCCGGGGTCATTCAAAATTCATGTGAAAAAATAAAATTTTCCCTAAGCAGTATTTTGACAATCAGGAGAAATGCTATTCACCCAAGGAAACTCTGCAGCATCAACAGAGATGATTGGAGAGTATGAAGGCAATTTTGGAAAAATGGGGTTCTGGAAAAAAAAACATGACCCCGGGGTCAGGCAAAATTCAGGTGAAAAAATAAAATTTCCCCTAGCCAGAATTTTGACATTTAGTAGCAGTGCTAGACACCCAAGGAAACTCTGCAGCATCAACAGATTTGATTGGGAGAGGATAAGGGCGATTTTGGAAAAATGGTCTTCTGGCCAAAAATCCATTACCCCGGGGTCATTCAAAATTCATGTGAAAAAATAAAATTTTCCCTAAGCAGTATTTTGACATGCAGGAGAAATGTTATTCACCCAATGAAACTCTGCAGCATCAACAGAGATGATTGGGAGAGTATGAAGGCAATTTTGGAAAAATGGGGTTCTGGAAAAAAAAACATGACCCCGGGGTCAGGCAAAATTCAGGTGAAAAAATAAAATTTCCCCTAGCCAGAATTTTGACATGCAGTAAGCAGTGCTAGACACCCAAGGAAACTCTGGAGCATCAACAGAGTTGAATGGGAGAGGATAAGGGCGATTTTGGAAAAATGGTCTTCTGGTCAAAAATCCATTACCCCGGGGTCATTCAAAATTCATGTGAAAAAATAAAATTTTCCCTAAGCAGTATTTTGACATGCAGGAGAAATGCTATTCAACCAAGGAAACTCTGCAGCATCAACAGAGATGATTGGGAGAGTATGAGGGCGATTTTTGGAAAAATGGGGTTCTGGCCAAAAAAAAAACATGACCCCGGAGTCATAGAAAATTCAGGTGAAAAAATAAAATTTTCCCTAAGCATATTTTGACATGCAGTAGCAGTGCTAGTCAACCAAGGAAACACTGCAGCATCAACAGAGATTATTTGGATGGGCTGAGGGCGATTTTGGAAAAATGGGGATCTGGCCAAAAACACCATGATGCCGGGGTCATAGAAAATTAATGTGAAAAAATAAAATTTTCACTAGGCAGAATTTTGACATGCAGTAGCAGTGCTAGACATCAAAGGAAACTCTGCAGCATCAACAGAGTTGTTTTGGAGAGGATGAGGGCAATTTTGTAAAAATGGGGTTCTGGCCAAAAAAACCATGACCCCGGGGTCAGGCAAAATTCAGGTGAAAAAAAAAACTTTCCCTAGGCAGTATTTTGACATGCAGGAGAAATGCTATTCAACCAAGGAAACTCTGCAGCATCAACAGAGATGATTGGGAGAGTATGAGGGCGATTTTGGAAAATGGGGTTCTGGCCAAAAAAAAACATGACCCCGGAGTCATGGAAAATTCAGGTGAAAAAATAAAATTTTCCCTAAGCATATTTTGACATGCAGTAGCAGTGCTAGTCAACCAAGGAAACACTGCAGCATCAACAGAGATTATTTGGATGGGCTGAGGGCGATTTTGGAAAAATGGGGATCTGGCCAAAAACACCATGACGCCGGGGTCATAGAAAAAAAATGTGAAAAAATAAAATTTTCTCTAGCAGAATTTTGACATGCAGTAGCAGTGCTAGACATCAAAGGGAACTCTGCAGCATCAACAGAGTTGTTTTGGAGAGGATGAGGGCAAATTTGGAAAAATGGGGTTCTGGCCAAAAAAACCATGACCCCGGGGGTCAGGCAAAATTCAGGTGAAAAAAAAAAACTTTCCCTAGGCAGAATTTTGACATGCAGGAGCAGTGCTACTCACCAGAGGTAACTGTGCAGCATCAACAGAGATGATTGGGAGAGGTTGATTGCGATTTTGGAAAAATGGTCTTCTGGCCAAAAATCCATTACCCCGGGGTCATTCAAAATTCATGTGAAAAAATAAAATTTTCCCTAAGCAGTATTTTGACATGCAGGAGAAATGCTATTCACCCAAGGAAACTCTGCAGCATCAACAGAGATGATTGGGAGAGTATGAAGGCAATTTTGGAAAAATGGGGTTCAGGAAAAAAAACATGACCCCGGGGTCAGGCAAAATTCAGGTGAAAAAATAAAATTTCCCCTAGCCAGAATTTTGACATGCAGTAGCAGTGCTAGACACCCAAGGTAACTCTGCAGCATCAACAGAGTTGATTGGGAGAGGATAAGGGCGATTTTGGAAAAATGGTCTTTTGGTCAAAAATCCATTACCCCGGGGTCATTCAAAATTCATGTGAAAAAATAAAATTTTCCCTAAGCAGTATTTTGACATGCAGGAGAAATGCTATTCAACCAAGGAAACTCTGCAGCATCAACAGAGATGATTGGGAGAGTATGAGGGCGATTTTGGAAAAATGGGGTTCTGGAAAAAAAAACATGACCCCGGGGTCAGGCAAAATTCAGGTGAAAAAATAAAATTTCCCCTAGGCAGAATTTTGACATGCAGTAGCAGTGCTAGACACCCAAGGAAACTCTGCATCATCAACGGAGTTGATTGGGAGAGGATGAGGGCGATTTTGGAAAAATGGGGTTCTGGCCAAAAAAAACATGACCCCGGAGTCATGGAAAATTCAGGTGAAAAAATAAAATTTTCCCTAGCCAGAATTTTGACATTTAGTAGCAGTGCTAGACACCCAAGGAAACTCTGCAGCATCAACAGAGTTGATTGGGAGAGGATAAGGGCGATTTTGGGAAAATGGTCTTCTGGCCAAAAATCCATTACCCCGGGGTCATTCAAAATTCATGTGAAAAAATAAAATTTTCCCTAAGCAGTATTTTGACATGCAGGAGGAATGCTATTCAACCAAGGAAACTTTGCAGCATCAACAGAGATGATGGGAGAGTATGAGGGCGATTTTGGAAAAATGGGGTTCTGGCCAAAAAAAAACATGACCCCGGAGTCATGGAAAATTCAGGTGAAAAAATAAAATTTTCCCTAAGCATATTTTGACATGCAGTAGCAGTGCTAGTCAACCAAGGAATCACTGCAGCATCAACAGAGATTATTTGGATGGGCTGAGGGCCATTTTGGAAAAAATGGGGATCTGGCCAAAAACACCATTGACGCCGGGGTCATAGAAAATTAATGTGAAAAAATAAAATTTTCACTATGCAGAATTTTGACATGCAGTAGCAGTGCTAGACATCCAAGGAAACTCTGCAGCATCAACAGAGTTGATTGGGAGAGGATAAGGGCGATTTTGGAAAAATGCTCTTCTGGCCAAAAATCCATTACCCCGGGGTCATTCAAATTTCATGTGAAAAAATAAAATTTTCCCTAAGCAGTATTTTGACATGCTGGAGAAATGCAATTTACCCAATGAAACTCTGCAGCATCAACAGAGATGATTGGGAGAGTATGAGGGCGATTTTGGAAAAATGGGGTTCTGGAAAAAAAAACATGACCCCGGGGTCAGGCAAAATTCAGGTGAAAAAATAAAATTTCCCCTAGCCAGAATTTTGACATGCAGTAGCAGTGCTAGACACCCAAGGAAACTCTGCAGCATCAACAGAGTTGATTGGGAGAGGATGAGGGCGATTTTGGAAAAATGGGGTTCTGGCCAAAAAAGCATGACCCCGGGGTCAGGCAAAATTCAGGTGAAAAAAAAACTTTCCCTAGGCAGAATTTTGACATGCAGTAGCAGTGCTAGACACCCAAGGAAACTCTGCAGCATCAACAGAGTTGATTGGGAGAGGATAAGGGCGATTTTGGAAAAATGCTCTTCTGGCCAAAAATCCATTACCCCGGGGTCATTCAAATTTCATGTGAAAAAATAAAATTTTCCCTAAGCAGTATTTTGACATGCTGGAGAAATGCAATTTACCCAATGAAACTCTGCAGCATCAACAGAGATGATTGGGAGAGTATGAGGGCGATTTTGGAAAAATGGGGTTCTGGAAAAAAAAACATGACCCCGGGGTCATGGAAAATTCAGGTGAAAAAATAAAATTTCCCCTAGCCAGTATTTTGACATGCAGTAGCAGTGCTAGACACCCAAGGAAACTCTGCAGCATCAACAGAGTTGATTGGGAGAGGATGAGGGCGATTTTGGAAAAATGGGGTTCTGGCCAAAAAAGCATGACCCCGGAGTCATGGAAAATTAATGTGAAAAAATAAAATTTTCACTAGGCAGAATTTTGACATGCGGTAGCAGTGCTAGACACCCAAGGAAACTCTGCAGCATCAACAGAGTTGATTGGGAGAGGATGAGGGCGATTTTGGAAAAATGGGGTTCTGGCCAAAAAAAACATGACCCCAGAGTCATGGAAAATTAATGTGAAAAAATAAAATTTTCACTAGGCAGAATTTTGACATGCAGTAGCAGTGCTAGACACCAATTAAACTCTGCAGCATCAACAGAGTTGTTTGGGAGAGCATGAGGGCGATTTTGGATAAATGCGGTTCTGGCCAAAAAAAACATGACCCCGGAGTCATGGAAAATTCAGGTGAAAATATAAAATTTTCCCTAAGCATATTTTGACATGCAGTCGCAGTGCGAGCAACCCAAGTAAACTCTGCAGCATCAACAGAGATGATTGGGAGAGGATGAGGGCGATTTTGTAAAAATGGGGTTCTGGCGAAAAAAAACATGACCCCGGGGTGAGGCAAAATTCAGGTGAAAAAAAACTTTCCCTAGGCAGAATTTTGACATGCAGGAGCAGTGCTACTCACCATAGGTAACTGTGCAGCATCAACAGAGATGATTGGGAGAGGTTGATTGCGATTTTGGAAAAATGGTCTTCTGGCCAAAAATCCATTACCCCGGGGTCATTGAAAATTCATGTGAAAAAATAAAATTTTCGCTAAGCAGTATTTTGACATGCAGGAGAAATGCTATTCACCCAAGGAAACACTGCAGCTTCAACAGAGATGATTTGGAGAGTATGAAGGCGATTTTGGAAAAATGGGTTTCTGGAAAAAAAAACATGACCCCGGGGTCATGGAAAATTCAGGTGAAAAATAAAATTTCCCCTAGCCAGAATTTTGACATGCAGTAGCAGTGCTAGACACCGAAGGAAACTCTGCAGCATCAACAGTGTTGATTGGGAGAGGATAAGGGCGATTTTGGAAAAATGGTCTTCTGGCCAAAAACCCATTACCCCGGGGTCATTCAAAATTCATTTGAAAAAATAAAATTTTCCCTAAGCAGTATTTTGACATGCAGGAGAAATGCTATTCACCCAAGGAAACTCTACAGCATCAACAGAGTTGATTGGGAGAGGATAAGGGCGATTTTGGAAAAATGGGGTTCTGGAAAAAAAACATGACCCAGGGGTCATGGAAAATTAATGTGAAAAAATAAAATTTTCACTAGGCAGAATTTTGACATTCAGTAGCAGTGCTAGACACCAAAGGGGCGATTTTGGGAAAAAAAACATGACCCCGGGGTCATGGAAATTCAGGTGAAAAAATAAAATTTTCCCTAAGCATATTTTGACATGCAGTAGCAGTGCTAGTCACCCAAGGAAACACTGCAGCATCAACAGAGATTATTTGGAAGGGATGAGGGCGATTTTGGAAAAATGGGGATCTGGCCAAAAACACCATGAAAATTAATAGAAAATTAATGTGAAAAAATAAAATTTTCACTAGGCAGAATTTTGACATGCAGTAGCAGTTCTAGACATCAAAGGAAACTCTGCAGCATCAACACAGATGATTGGGAGAGGATGAGGGCAATTTTGGAAAAATGGGGTTCTGGCCAAAAAAACCATGACCCCGGGGTCAGGCAAAATTCAGGTGAAAAAAAAACTTTCCCTAGGCAGAATTTTGACATGCAGGAGCAGTGCTACTCACCATAGGTAACTGGGCAGCATCAACAGAGATGATTGATGAGAGGTTGATTGCGATTTTGGAAAAATGGTCTTCTGGCCAAAAATCCATTAACCCGGGTTCATTCAAATTTCATGTGAAAAAATAAAATTTTCCCTAAGCAGTATTTTGACATGCAGGAGAAATGCTATTCACCCAAGGAAACTCTGCAGCATCAACAGAGTTGTTTGGGAGAGGATGAGGGCGATTTTGGAAAAATGGGGTTCTGGCCAAAAAAAACATGACCCCGGAGTCATGGAAAATTCAGGTGAATAAATAAAATTTTCCCTAAGCATATTTTGACATGCAGTAGCAGTGCTAGTCACCCAAGGAAACACCGCAGCATCAACAGAGATTATTTGGAGGGGATGAGGGCGATTTTGGAAAAATGGGGATCTGGCCAAAAACACCATGAAAATTAATAGAAAATTAATGTGAAAAAATAAAATTTTCACTAGGCAGAATTTTGACATCCAGTAGCAGTGCTAGACATCAAAGGAATCTCTGCAGCATCAACGGAGTTGTTTTGGAGAGGATGAGGGCATTTTAGGAAAAATGGGGTTCTGGCCAAAAAAACCATGACCCCGGGGTCAGGCAAAATTCAGGTTAAAAAAAACTTTCCCTAGGCAGAATTTTGACATGCAGGAGCAGTGCTACTCACCATAGGTAACTGTGCAGCATCAACAGAGATGATTGGGAGAGGTTGATTGCAATTTTGGAAAAATGGTCTTCTGGAAAAAAATCCATTACCCCGGGGTCATTCAAAATTCATGTGAAAAAATAAAATTTTCCCTAAGCAGTATTTTGACATGCAGGAGAAATGCTATTCACCCAAGGAAACTCTGCAGCATCAACAGAGATGATTGGGAGAGTATGAAGGCAATTTTGGAAAAATGGGGTTCTGGAAAAAAAAACATGACCCCGGGGTCAGGCAAAATTCAGGTGAAAAAATAAAATTTCACCTAGCCAGAATTTTGACATGCAGTAGCAGTGCTAGACACCCAAGGAAACTCTGCAGCATCAACAGAGTTGATTGGGAGAGGATAAGGGCGATTTTGGAAAAATGGTCTTCTGGTCAAAAATCCATTACCCCGGGGTCATTCAAAATTCATGTGAAAAAATAAAATTTTCCCTAAGCAGTATTTTGACATGCAGGAGAAATGCTATTCACCCAAGGAAACTCTGCAGCATCAACGGAGTTGATTGGGAGAGGATGAGGGCGATTTTGGAAAAATGGGGTTCTGGCCAAAAAAAACATGACCCCGGGGTCATGGAAAATTCAGGTGAAAAAATAAAATTTCCCCTAGCCAGAATTTTGACATGCAGTAGCAGTGCTAGACACCCAAGGAAACTCTGCAGCATCAACAGATTTGATTGGAAGAGGATAAGGGCAATTTTGGAAAAAAGGTCTTCTGGTCAAAAATCCATTACCCTGCGGTCATTCAAAATTCATGTAAAAAAATAAAATTTTCCCTAAGCAGTATTTTGACATGCAGGAGAAATGCTATTCACCCAAGGAAACTCTGCAGCATCAACAGAGTTGTTTGGGAGAGGATGAGGGCGATTTTGGAAAAATGGGGTTCTGGCCAAAAAAAAACATGACCCCGGAGTCATGGAAAGTTCAGGTGAATAAATAAAATTTTCCCTAAGCATATTTTGACATGCAGTAGCAGTGCTAGTCACCCAAGGAAACACCGCAGCATCAACAGAGTTTATTTGGAGGGGATGAGGGCGATTTTGGAAAAATGGGGATCTGGCCAAAAACACCATGACGCCGGGGTCATAGAAAATTAATGTGAAAAAATAAAATTTTCACTAGGCAGAATTTTGACATCCAGTAGCAGTGCTAGACATCAAAGGAAACTCTGCAGCATCAACAGAGTTGTTTTGGAGAGGATGAGGGCAATTTAGGAAAAATGGTGTTCTGGCCAAAAAAACCATGACCCCGGGGTCAGGCAAAATTCAGGTTAAAAAAAACTTTCCCTAGGCAGAATTTTGACATGCAGGAGCAGTGCTACTCACCATAGGTAACTGTGCAGCATCAACAGAGATGATTGGGAGAGGTTGATTGCGATTTGGAAAAATGGTCTTCTGGCCAAAAATCCATTACCCCGGGGTCATTCAAAATTCATGTGAAAAAATAAAATTTCCCCTAGTCAAAATTTTGACATGCAGTAGCAGTGCTAGACACCCAAGGAAACTCTGCAGCATCAACAGAGTTGATTGGGAGAGGATAAGGGCGATTTTGGAAAAATGGTCTTCTTGTCAAAAATCCATTACCCCTGGGTCATTCAAAATTCATGTGAAAAAATAAAATTTTCCCTAAGCAGTATTTTGACATGCAGGAGAAATGCTATTCAACCAAGGAAACTCTGCAGCATCAACAGAGATGATTGGGAGAGTATTTGGGCGATTTTGGAAAAATGGGGTTCTGGAAAAAAAAACATGACCCCGGGGTCATGGAAAATTCAGGTGAAAAAATAAAATTTTCCCTAACCATATTTTGACATGCTGTAGCAGTGCTAGTCAACCAAGTTAACACTGCAGCATCAACAGAAATTATTTGGAGGAGATGAGGGCGATTTTGGAAAAAACGGGGATCTGGCCAAAAACACCATGACACCGGGGTCGTGGAAAATTAATGTGAAAAAATAAAATTTTCACTAGGCAGAATTTTGACATGCAGTAGCAGTGCTAGACACCAAAGGAAACTCTGCAGCATCAACAGAGATGATTGGGAGAGGATGAGGGCAATTTTGGAAAAATTGGGTTCTGGCCAAAAAAACCATGACCCCGGGGTCAGGCAAAATTCAGGTGAAAAAATAACTTTCCCTAGGCAGAATTTTGACATGCAGGAGCAGTGCTACTCACCAGAGGTAACTGTGCAGCATCAACAGAGATGATTGGGAGAGGTTGATTGCGATTTTGGAAAAATGGTCTTCTGGCCAAAAATCCATTACCCCGGGGTCATTCAAAATTCATGTGAAAAAATAAAATTTTCCCTAAGCAGTATTTTGACATGCAGGAGAAATGCTATTCACCCAAGGAAACTATGCAGCATCAACAGAGATGATTGGGAGAGTATGAAGGCGATTTTGGAAAAATGGGGTTCTGGAAAAAAAATCATGACCCCGGGGTCATGGAAAATTCAGGTGAAAAAATAAAATTTCCCCTAGCCAGAATTTTGACATGCAGTAGCAGTGCTAGACACCCAAGGAAACTCTGCAGCATCAACAGATTTGATTGGAAGAGGATAAGGGCAATTTTGGAAAAATGGTCTTCTGGTCAAAAATCCATTACCCTGCGGTCATTCAAAATTCATGTAAAAAAATAAAATTTTCCCTAAGCAGTATTTTGACATGCAGGAGAAATGCTATTCACCCAAGGAAACTCTGCAGCATCAACAGAGTTGTTTGGGAGAGGATGAGGGCGATTTTGGGAAAATGGGGTTCTGGCCAAAAAAACATGACCCCGGAGTCATGGAAAGTTCAGGTGAATAAATAAAATTTTCCCTAAGCATATTTTGACATGCAGTAGCAGTGCTAGTCACCCAAGGAAACACCGCAGCATCAACAGAGTTTATTTGGAGGGGATGAGGGCGATTTTGGAAAAATGGGGATCTGGCCAAAAACACCATGACGCCGGGGTCATAGAAAATTAATGTGAAAAAATAAAATTTTCACTAGGCAGAATTTTGACATCCAGTAGCAGTGCTAGACATCAAAGGAAACTCTGCAGCATCAACAGAGTTGTTTTGGAGAGGATGAGGCAATTTAGGAAAAATGGTGTTCTGGCCAAAAAACCATGACACCGGGGTCAGGCAAAATTCAGGTTAAAAAAAACTTTCCCTAGGCAGAATTTTGACATGCAGGAGCAGTGCTACTCACCATAGGTAACTGTGCAGCATCAACAGAGATGATTGGGAGAGGTTGATTGCGATTTTGGAAAAATGGTCTTCTGGCCAAAAATCCATTACCCCGGGGTCATTCAAAATTCATGTGAAAAAATAAAATTTCCCCTAGCCAAAATTTTGACATGCAGTAGCAGTGCTAGACACCCAAGGAAACTCTGCAGCATCAACAGAGTTGATTGGGAGAGGATAAGGGCGATTTTGGAAAAATGGTCTTCTTGTCAAAAATCCATTACCCCTGGGTCATTCAAAATTCATGTGAAAAAATAAAATTTTCCCTAAGCAGTATTTTGACATGCAGGAGAAATGCTATTCAACCAAGGAAACTCTGCAGCATCAACAGAGATGATTGGGAGAGTATTTGGGCGATTTTGGAAAAATGGGGTTCTGGAAAAAAAAACATGACCCCGGGGTCATGGAAAATTCAGGTGAAAAAATAAAATTTTCCCTAACCATATTTTGACATGCAGTAGCAGTGCTAGTCAACCAAGTTAACACTGCAGCATCAACAGAAATTATTTGGAGGAGATGAGGGCGATTTTGGAAAAAACGGGGATCTGGCCAAAAACACCATGACACCGGGGTCGTGGAAAATTAATGTGAAAAAATAAAATTTTCACTAGGCAGAATTTTGACATGCAGTAGCAGTGCTAGACACCAAAGGAAACTCTGCAGCATCAACAGAGATGATTGGGAGAGGATGAGGGCAATTTTGGAAAAATGGGGTTCTGGCCAAAAAAACCATGACCCCGGGGTCAGGCAAAATTCAGGTGAAAAAATAACTTTCCCTAGGCAGAATTTTGACATGCAGGAGCAGTGCTACTCACCATAGGTAACTGTGCAGCATCAACAGAGATGATTGGGAGAGGTTGATTGCGATTTTGGAAAAATGGTCTTCTGGCCAAAAATCCATTACCCCGGGGTCATTCAAAATTCATGTGAAAAAATAAAATTTTCCCTAAGCAGTATTTTGACATGCAGGAGAAATGCTATTCACCCAAGGAAACTATGCAGCATCAACAGAGATGATTGGGAGAGTATGAAGGCGATTTTGGAAAAATGGGGTTCTGGAAAAAAAAACATGACCCCGGGGTCATGGAAAATTCAGGTGAAAAAATAAAATTTCCCCTAGCCAGAATTTTGACATGCAGTAGCAGTGCTAGTCACCCAAGGTAACTCTGCAGCATCAACAGAGTTGATTGGGAGAGGATAAGGGCGATGATTTTGGAAAAATGGTCTTCTGGTCAAAAATCCATTACCCCTGGGTCATTCAAAATTCATGTGAAAAAATAAAATTTTCCCTAAGCAGTATTTTGACATGCAGGAGATATGCTATTCAACCAAGGAAACTCTGCAGCATCAACAGAGATGATTGGGAGAGTATGAGGGCGATTTTGGAAAAATGGGGTTCTGGCCAAAAAAAACATGACCCCGGGGTCAGGCAAAATTCAGGTGAAAAAAAAACTTTCCCTAGGCAGAATTTTTACATGCAGGAGCAGTGCTACTCACCATAGGTAACTGGGCAGCATCAACAGAGATGATTGGGAGAGGTTGATTGCGATTTTGGAAAAATGGTCTTCTGGCCAAAAATCCATTACCCCGGGGTCATTCAAAATTCATGTGAAAAAATAAAATTTTCCCTAAGCAGTATTTTGACATGCAGGAGAAATGCTATTCACCCAAGGAAACTCTGCAGCATCAACAGAGTTGTTTGGGAGAGGATGAGGGCGATTTTGGAAAAATGGGGTTCTGGCCAAAAAAAACATGACCCCGGAGTCATGGAAAATTCAGGTGAAAAAATAAAATTTTCCCTAAGCATATTTTGACATGCAGTAGCAGTGCTAGTCACCCAAGGAAACACTGCAGCATCAACAGAGATTATTTGGAGGGGATGAGGGCGATTTTGGAAAAATGGGGATCTGTCCAAAAACACCATGACCCCGGGGTCATAGAAAATTAATGTGAAAAAATAAAATTTTCACTAGGCAGAATTTTGACATGCAGTAGCAGTGCTAGACATCAAAGGAAACTCTGCAGCATCAACAGAGTTATTTTGGAGAGGATGAGGGCAATTTTGGAAAAATGGGGTTTTGGCCAAAAAAACCATGACCCCGGGGTCAGGCAAAATTCAGGTGAAAAAAAAACTTTCCCTAGGCAGAATTTTGACATGCAGGAGCAGTGCTACTCACCATAGGTAACTGTGCAGCATCAACAGAGATGATTGGGAGAGGTTGATTGCGATTTTGGAAAAATGGTCTTCTGGCCAAAAATCCATTACCCCGGGGTCATTTAAAATTCATGTAAAAAAATAAAATTTTCCCTAAGCAGTATTTTGACATGCAGGAGAAATGCTATTCACCCAAGGAAAATCTGCAGCATCAACAGAGTTGTTTGGGAGAGGATGAGGGCGATTTTGGAAAAATGGGGTTCTGGCCAAAAAAAACATGACCCCGGAGTCATGGAAAATTCTGGTGAAAAAATAAAATTTTCCCTAAGCATATTTTGACATGCAGTAGCAGTGCTAGTCACCCAAGGAAACACTGCAACATCAACAGAGATTATTTGGAGGGGATGAGGGCGATTTTGGAAAAATGGGGATCTGGCCAAAAACACCATGATTCCGGGGTCATAGAAAATTAATGTGAAAAAATAAAATTTTCACTAGGCAGAATTTTGACATGCAGTAGCACTGCTAGACATCAAAGGAAACTCTGCAGCAACAACAGAGATGATTGGGAGAGGATGAGGGCTATTTTGGAAAAATGGGGTTCTGGCCAAAAAAACCATGACCCCGGGGTCAGGCAAAATTCAGGTGAAAAAAAAACTTTCCCTAGGCAAGATTTTGACATGCAGGAGCAGTGCTACTCACCATAGGTAACTGTGCAGCATCAACAGAGATGATTGGGAGAGGTTGATTGCGATTTTGGAAAAATGGTCTTCTGGCCAAAAATCCATTAACCCGGGTTCATTCAAATTTCATGTGAAAAAATAAAATTTTCCCTAAGCAGTATTTTGACATGCAGGAGAAATGCTATTCACCCAAGGAAACTCTGCAGCATCAACAGAGTTGTTTGGGAGAGGATGAGGGCGATTTTGGAAAAATGGGGTTCTGGCCAAAAAAAACATGACCCCGGAGTCATGGAAAATTCAGGTGAATAAATAAAATTTTCCCTAAGCATATTTTGACATGCAGTAGCAGTGCTAGTCACCCAAGGAAACACCGCAGCATCAACAGAGATTATTTGGAGGGGATGAGGGCGATTTTGGAAAAATGGGGATCTGGCCAAAAACACCATGAAAATTAATAGAAAATTAATGTGAAAAAATAAAATTTTCACTAGGCAGAATTTTGACATCCAGTAGCAGTGCTAGACATCAAAGGAATCTCTGCAGCATCAACGGAGTTGTTTTGGAGAGGATGAGGGCAATTTAGGAAAAATGGGGTTCTGGCCAAAAAAACCATGACCCCGGGGTCAGGCAAAATTCAGGTTAAAAAAAACTTTCCCTAGGCAGAATTTTGACATGCAGGAGCAGTGCTACTCACCATAGGTAACTGTGCAGCATCAACAGAGATGATTGGGAGAGGTTGATTGCGATTTTGGAAAAATGGTCTTCTGGAAAAAAATCCATTACCCCGGGGTCATTCAAAATTCATGTGAAAAAATAAAATTTTCCCTAAGCAGTATTTTGACATGCAGGAGAAATGCTATTCACCCAAGGAAACTCTGCAGCATCAACAGAGATGATTGGGAGAGTATGAAGGCAATTTTGGAAAAATGGGGTTCTGGAAAAAAAAACATGACCCCGGGGTCAGGCAAAATTCAGGTGAAAAAATAAAATTTCACCTAGCCAGAATTTTGACATGCAGTAGCAGTGCTAGACACCCAAGGAAACTCTGCAGCATCAACAGAGTTGATTGGGAGAGGATAAGGGCGATTTTGGAAAAATGGTCTTCTGGTCAAAAATCCATTACCCCGGGGTCATTCAAAATTCATGTGAAAAAATAAAATTTTCCCTAAGCAGTATTTTGACATGCAGGAGAAATGCTATTCACCCAAGGAAACTCTGCAGCATCAACGGAGTTGATTGGGAGAGGATGAGGGCGATTTTGGAAAAATGGGGTTCTGGCCAAAAAAAACATGACCCCGGGGTCATGGAAAATTCAGGTGAAAAAATAAAATTTCCCCTAGCCAGAATTTTGACATGCAGTAGCAGTGCTAGACACCCAAGGAAACTCTGCAGCATCAACAGATTTGATTGGAAGAGGATAAGGGCAATTTTGGAAAAAAGGTCTTCTGGTCAAAAATCCATTACCCTGCGGTCATTCAAAATTCATGTAAAAAAATAAAATTTTCCCTAAGCAGTATTTTGACATGCAGGAGAAATGCTATTCACCCAAGGAAACTCTGCAGCATCAACAGAGTTGTTTGGGAGAGGATGAGGGCGATTTTGGAAAAATGGGGTTCTGGCCAAAAAAAACATGACCCCGGAGTCATGGAAAGTTCAGGTGAATAAATAAAATTTTCCCTAAGCATATTTTGACATGCAGTAGCAGTGCTAGTCACCCAAGGAAACACCGCAGCATCAACAGAGTTTATTTGGAGGGGATGAGGGCGATTTTGGAAAAATGGGGATCTGGCCAAAAACACCATGACGCCGGGGTCATAGAAAATTAATGTGAAAAAATAAAATTTTCACTAGGCAGAATTTTGACATCCAGTAGCAGTGCTAGACATCAAAGGAAACTCTGCAGCATCAACAGAGTTGTTTTGGAGAGGATGAGGGCAATTTAGGAAAAATGGTGTTCTGGCCAAAAAAACCATGACCCCGGGGTCAGGCAAAATTCAGGTTAAAAAAAACTTTCCCTAGGCAGAATTTTGACATGCAGGAGCAGTGCTACTCACCATAGGTAACTGTGCAGCATCAACAGAGATGATTGGGAGAGGTTGATTGCGATTTGGAAAAATGGTCTTCTGGCCAAAAATCCATTACCCCGGGGTCATTCAAAATTCATGTGAAAAAATAAAATTTCCCCTAGTCAAAATTTTGACATGCAGTAGCAGTGCTAGACACCCAAGGAAACTCTGCAGCATCAACAGAGTTGATTGGGAGAGGATAAGGGCGATTTTGGAAAAATGGTCTTCTTGTCAAAAATCCATTACCCCTGGGTCATTCAAAATTCATGTGAAAAAATAAAATTTTCCCTAAGCAGTATTTTGACATGCAGGAGAAATGCTATTCAACCAAGGAAACTCTGCAGCATCAACAGAGATGATTGGGAGAGTATTTGGGCGATTTTGGAAAAATGGGGTTCTGGAAAAAAAAACATGACCCCGGGGTCATGGAAAATTCAGGTGAAAAAATAAAATTTTCCCTAACCATATTTTGACATGCTGTAGCAGTGCTAGTCAACCAAGTTAACACTGCAGCATCAACAGAAATTATTTGGAGGAGATGAGGGCGATTTTGGAAAAAACGGGGATCTGGCCAAAAACACCATGACACCGGGGTCGTGGAAAATTAATGTGAAAAAATAAAATTTTCACTAGGCAGAATTTTGACATGCAGTAGCAGTGCTAGACACCAAAGGAAACTCTGCAGCATCAACAGAGATGATTGGGAGAGGATGAGGGCAATTTTGGAAAAATTGGGTTCTGGCCAAAAAAACCATGACCCCGGGGTCAGGCAAAATTCAGGTGAAAAAATAACTTTCCCTAGGCAGAATTTTGACATGCAGGAGCAGTGCTACTCACCAGAGGTAACTGTGCAGCATCAACAGAGATGATTGGGAGAGGTTGATTGCGATTTTGGAAAAATGGTCTTCTGGCCAAAAATCCATTACCCCGGGGTCATTCAAAATTCATGTGAAAAAATAAAATTTTCCCTAAGCAGTATTTTGACATGCAGGAGAAATGCTATTCACCCAAGGAAACTATGCAGCATCAACAGAGATGATTGGGAGAGTATGAAGGCGATTTTGGAAAAATGGGGTTCTGGAAAAAAAATCATGACCCCGGGGTCATGGAAAATTCAGGTGAAAAAATAAAATTTCCCCTAGCCAGAATTTTGACATGCAGTAGCAGTGCTAGACACCCAAGGAAACTCTGCAGCATCAACAGATTTGATTGGAAGAGGATAAGGGCAATTTTGGAAAAATGGTCTTCTGGTCAAAAATCCATTACCCTGCGGTCATTCAAAATTCATGTAAAAAAATAAAATTTTCCCTAAGCAGTATTTTGACATGCAGGAGAAATGCTATTCACCCAAGGAAACTCTGCAGCATCAACAGAGTTGTTTGGGAGAGGATGAGGGCGATTTTGGGAAAATGGGGTTCTGGCCAAAAAAAACATGACCCCGGAGTCATGGAAAGTTCAGGTGAATAAATAAAATTTTCCCTAAGCATATTTTGACATGCAGTAGCAGTGCTAGTCACCCAAGGAAACACCGCAGCATCAACAGAGTTTATTTGGAGGGGATGAGGGCGATTTTGGAAAAATGGGGATCTGGCCAAAAACACCATGACGCCGGGGTCATAGAAAATTAATGTGAAAAAATAAAATTTTCACTAGGCAGAATTTTGACATCCAGTAGCAGTGCTAGACATCAAAGGAAACTCTGCAGCATCAACAGAGTTGTTTTGGAGAGGATGAGGGCAATTTAGGAAAAATGGTGTTCTGGCCAAAAAAACCATGACACCGGGGTCAGGCAAAATTCAGGTTAAAAAAAACTTTCCCTAGGCAGAATTTTGACATGCAGGAGCAGTGCTACTCACCATAGGTAACTGTGCAGCATCAACAGAGATGATTGGGAGAGGTTGATTGCGATTTTGGAAAAATGGTCTTCTGGCCAAAAATCCATTACCCCGGGGTCATTCAAAATTCATGTGAAAAAATAAAATTTCCCCTAGCCAAAATTTTGACATGCAGTAGCAGTGCTAGACACCCAAGGAAACTCTGCAGCATCAACAGAGTTGATTGGGAGAGGATAAGGGCGATTTTGGAAAAATGGTCTTCTTGTCAAAAATCCATTACCCCTGGGTCATTCAAAATTCATGTGAAAAAATAAAATTTTCCCTAAGCAGTATTTTGACATGCAGGAGAAATGCTATTCAACCAAGGAAACTCTGCAGCATCAACAGAGATGATTGGGAGAGTATTTGGGCGATTTTGGAAAAATGGGGTTCTGGAAAAAAAAACATGACCCCGGGGTCATGGAAAATTCAGGTGAAAAAATAAAATTTTCCCTAACCATATTTTGACATGCAGTAGCAGTGCTAGTCAACCAAGTTAACACTGCAGCATCAACAGAAATTATTTGGAGGAGATGAGGGCGATTTTGGAAAAAACGGGGATCTGGCCAAAAACACCATGACACCGGGGTCGTGGAAAATTAATGTGAAAAAATAAAATTTTCACTAGGCAGAATTTTGACATGCAGTAGCAGTGCTAGACACCAAAGGAAACTCTGCAGCATCAACAGAGATGATTGGGAGAGGATGAGGGCAATTTTGGAAAAATGGGGTTCTGGCCAAAAAAACCATGACCCCGGGGTCAGGCAAAATTCAGGTGAAAAAATAACTTTCCCTAGGCAGAATTTTGACATGCAGGAGCAGTGCTACTCACCATAGGTAACTGTGCAGCATCAACAGAGATGATTGGGAGAGGTTGATTGCGATTTTGGAAAAATGGTCTTCTGGCCAAAAATCCATTACCCCGGGGTCATTCAAAATTCATGTGAAAAAATAAAATTTTCCCTAAGCAGTATTTTGACATGCAGGAGAAATGCTATTCACCCAAGGAAACTCTGCAGCATCAACAGAGATGATTGGGAGAGTATGAAGGCAATTTTGGAAAAATGGGGTTCTGGAAAAAAAAACATGACCCCGGGGTCATGGAAAATTCAGGTGAAAAAATAAAATTTCCCCTAGCCAGAATTTTGACATGCAGTAGCAGTGCTAGTCACCCAAGGTAACTCTGCAGCATCAACAGAGTTGATTGGGAGAGGATAAGGGCGATTTTGGAAAAATGGTCTTCTGGTCAAAAATCCATTACCCCGGGGTCATTCAAAATTCATGTGAAAAAATAAAATTTTCCCTAAGCAGTATTTTGACATGCAGGAGATATGCTATTCAACCAAGGAAACTCTGCAGCATCAACAGAGATGATTGGGAGAGTATGAGGGCGATTTTGGAAAAATGGGGTTCTGGCCAAAAAAAACATGACCCCGGGGTCAGGCAAAATTCAGGTGAAAAAAAAACTTTCCCTAGGCAGAATTTTTACATGCAGGAGCAGTGCTACTCACCATAGGTAACTGGGCAGCATCAACAGAGATGATTGGGAGAGGTTGATTGCGATTTTGGAAAAATGGTCTTCTGGCCAAAAATCCATTACCCCGGGGTCATTCAAAATTCATGTGAAAAAATAAAATTTTCCCTAAGCAGTATTTTGACATGCAGGAGAAATGCTATTCACCCAAGGAAACTCTGCAGCATCAACAGAGTTGTTTGGGAGAGGATGAGGGCGATTTTGGAAAAATGGGGTTCTGGCCAAAAAAAACATGACCCCGGAGTCATGGAAAATTCAGGTGAAAAAATAAAATTTTCCCTAAGCATATTTTGACATGCAGTAGCAGTGCTAGTCACCCAAGGAAACACTGCAGCATCAACAGAGATTATTTGGAGGGGATGAGGGCGATTTTGGAAAAATGGGGATCTGTCCAAAAACACCATGACCCCGGGGTCATAGAAAATTAATGTGAAAAAATAAAATTTTCACTAGGCAGAATTTTGACATGCAGTAGCAGTGCTAGACATCAAAGGAAACTCTGCAGCATCAACAGAGTTATTTTGGAGAGGATGAGGGCAATTTTGGAAAAATGGGGTTTTGGCCAAAAAAACCATGACCCCGGGGTCAGGCAAAATTCAGGTGAAAAAAAAACTTTCCCTAGGCAGAATTTTGACATGCAGGAGCAGTGCTACTCACCATAGGTAACTGTGCAGCATCAACAGAGATGATTGGGAGAGGTTGATTGCGATTTTGGAAAAATGGTCTTCTGGCCAAAAATCCATTACCCCGGGGTCATTTAAAATTCATGTAAAAAAATAAAATTTTCCCTAAGCAGTATTTTGACATGCAGGAGAAATGCTATTCACCCAAGGAAAATCTGCAGCATCAACAGAGTTGTTTGGGAGAGGATGAGGGCGATTTTGGAAAAATGGGGTTCTGGCCAAAAAAAACATGACCCCGGAGTCATGGAAAATTCTGGTGAAAAAATAAAATTTTCCCTAAGCATATTTTGACATGCAGTAGCAGTGCTAGTCACCCAAGGAAACACTGCAACATCAACAGAGATTATTTGGAGGGGATGAGGGCGATTTTGGAAAAATGGGGATCTGGCCAAAAACACCATGATTCCGGGGTCATAGAAAATTAATGTGAAAAAATAAAATTTTCACTAGGCAGAATTTTGACATGCAGTAGCACTGCTAGACATCAAAGGAAACTCTGCAGCAACAACAGAGATGATTGGGAGAGGATGAGGGCTATTTTGGAAAAATGGGGTTCTGGCCAAAAAAACCATGACCCCGGGGTCAGGCAAAATTCAGGTGAAAAAAAAACTTTCCCTAGGCAAGATTTTGACATGCAGGAGCAGTGCTACTCACCATAGGTAACTGTGCAGCATCAACAGAGATGATTGGGAGAGGTTGATTGCGATTTTGGAAAAATGGTCTTCTGGCCAAAAATCCATTAACCCGGGTTCATTCAAATTTCATGTGAAAAAATAAAATTTTCCCTAAGCAGTATTTTGACATGCAGGAGAAATGCTATTCACCCAAGGAAACTCTGCAGCATCAACAGAGTTGTTTGGGAGAGGATGAGGGCGATTTTGGAAAAATGGGGTTCTGGCCAAAAAAAACATGACCCCGGAGTCATGGAAAATTCAGGTGAATAAATAAAATTTTCCCTAAGCATATTTTGACATGCAGTAGCAGTGCTAGTCACCCAAGGAAACACCGCAGCATCAACAGAGATTATTTGGAGGGGATGAGGGCGATTTTGGAAAAATGGGGATCTGGCCAAAAACACCATGAAAATTAATAGAAAATTAATGTGAAAAAATAAAATTTTCACTAGGCAGAATTTTGACATCCAGTAGCAGTGCTAGACATCAAAGGAATCTCTGCAGCATCAACGGAGTTGTTTTGGAGAGGATGAGGGCAATTTAGGAAAAATGGGGTTCTGGCCAAAAAAACCATGACCCCGGGGTCAGGCAAAATTCAGGTTAAAAAAAACTTTCCCTAGGCAGAATTTTGACATGCAGGAGCAGTGCTACTCACCATAGGTAACTGTGCAGCATCAACAGAGATGATTGGGAGAGGTTGATTGCGATTTTGGAAAAATGGTCTTCTGGAAAAAAATCCATTACCCCGGGGTCATTCAAAATTCATGTGAAAAAATAAAATTTTCCCTAAGCAGTATTTTGACATGCAGGAGAAATGCTATTCACCCAAGGAAACTCTGCAGCATCAACAGAGATGATTGGGAGAGTATGAAGGCAATTTTGGAAAAATGGGGTTCTGGAAAAAAAAACATGACCCCGGGGTCAGGCAAAATTCAGGTGAAAAAATAAAATTTCACCTAGCCAGAATTTTGACATGCAGTAGCAGTGCTAGACACCCAAGGAAACTCTGCAGCATCAACAGAGTTGATTGGGAGAGGATAAGGGCGATTGTGGAAAAATGGTCTTCTGGTCAAAAATCCATTACCCCGGGGTCATTCAAAATTCATGTGAAAAAATAAAATTTTCCCTAAGCAGTATTTTGACATGCAGGAGAAATGCTATTCACCCAAGGAAACTCTGCAGCATCAACGGAGTTGATTGGGAGAGGATGAGGGCGATTTTGGAAAAATGGGGTTCTGGCCAAAAAAAACATGACCCCGGGGTCATGGAAAATTCAGGTGAAAAAATAAAATTTCCCCTAGCCAGAATTTTGACATGCAGTAGCAGTGCTAGACACCCAAGGAAACTCTGCAGCATCAACAGATTTGATTGGAAGAGGATAAGGGCAATTTTGGAAAAATGGTCTTCTGGTCAAAAATCCATTACCCTGCGGTCATTCAAAATTCATGTAAAAAAATAAAATTTTCCCTAAGCAGTATTTTGACATGCAGGAGAAATGCTATTCACCCAAGGAAACTCTGCAGCATCAACAGAGTTGTTTGGGAGAGGATGAGGGCGATTTGGAAAAATGGGGTTCTGGCCAAAAAAAACATGACCCCGGAGTCATGGAAAGTTCAGGTGAATAAATAAAATTTTCCCTAAGCATATTTTGACATGCAGTAGCAGTGCTAGTCACCCAAGGAAACACCGCAGCATCAACAGAGTTTATTTGGAGGGGATGAGGGCGATTTTGGAAAAATGGGGATCTGGCCAAAAACACCATGACGCCGGGGTCATAGAAAATTAATGTGAAAAAATAAAATTTTCACTAGGCAGAATTTTGACATCCAGTAGCAGTGCTAGACATCAAAGGAAACTCTGCAGCATCAACAGAGTTGTTTTGGAGAGGATGAGGGCAATTTAGGAAAAATGGTGTTCTGGCCAAAAAAAACCATGACCCCGGGGTCAGGCAAAATTCAGGTTAAAAAAAACTTTCCCTAGGCAGAATTTTGACATGCAGGAGCAGTGCTACTCACCATAGGTAACTGTGCAGCATCAACAGAGATGATTGGGAGAGGTTGATTGCGATTTGGAAAAATGGTCTTCTGGCCAAAAATCCATTACCCCGGGGTCATTCAAAATTCATGTGAAAAAATAAAATTTCCCCTAGCCAAAATTTTGACATGCAGTAGCAGTGCTAGACACCCAAGGAAACTCTGCAGCATCAACAGAGTTGATTGGGAGAGGATAAGGGCGATTTTGGAAAAATGGTCTTCTTGTCAAAAATCCATTACCCCTGGGTCATTCAAAATTCATGTGAAAAAATAAAATTTTCCCTAAGCAGTATTTTGACATGCAGGAGAAATGCTATTCAACCAAGGAAACTCTGCAGCATCAACAGAGATGATTGGGAGAGTATTTGGGCGATTTTGGAAAAATGGGGTTCTGGAAAAAAAAACATGACCCCGGGGTCATGGAAAATTCAGGTGAAAAAATAAAATTTTCCCTAACCATATTTTGACATGCTGTAGCAGTGCTAGTCAACCAAGTTAACACTGCAGCATCAACAGAAATTATTTGGAGGAGATGAGGGCGATTTTGGAAAAAACGGGGATCTGGCCAAAAACACCATGACACCGGGGTCGTGGAAAATTAATGTGAAAAAATAAAATTTTCACTAGGCAGAATTTTGACATGCAGTAGCAGTGCTAGACACCAAAGGAAACTCTGCAGCATCAACAGAGATGATTGGGAGAGGATGAGGGCAATTTTGGAAAAATGGGGTTCTGGCCAAAAAAACCATGACCCCGGGGTCAGGCAAAATTCAGGTGAAAAAATAACTTTCCCTAGGCAGAATTTTGACATGCAGGAGCAGTGCTACTCACCAGAGGTAACTGTGCAGCATCAACAGAGATGATTGGGAGAGGTTGATTGCGATTTTGGAAAAATGGTCTTCTGGCCAAAAATCCATTACCCCGGGGTCATTCAAAATTCATGTGAAAAAATAAAATTTTCCCTAAGCAGTATTTTGACATGCAGGAGAAATGCTATTCACCCAAGGAAACTATGCAGCATCAACAGAGATGATTGGGAGAGTATGAAGGCGATTTTGGAAAAATGGGGTTCTGGAAAAAAAATCATGACCCCGGGGTCATGGAAAATTCAGGTGAAAAAATAAAATTTCCCCTAGCCAGAATTTTGACATGCAGTAGCAGTGCTAGACACCCAAGGAAACTCTGCAGCATCAACAGATTTGATTGGAAGAGGATAAGGGCAATTTTGGAAAAATGGTCTTCTGGTCAAAAATCCATTACCCTGCGGTCATTCAAAATTCATGTAAAAAAATAAAATTTTCCCTAAGCAGTATTTTGACATGCAGGAGAAATGCTATTCACCCAAGGAAACTCTGCAGCATCAACAGAGTTGTTTGGGAGAGGATGAGGGCGATTTTGGGAAAATGGGGTTCTGGCCAAAAAAAACATGACCCCGGAGTCATGGAAAGTTCAGGTGAATAAATAAAATTTTCCCTAAGCATATTTTGACATGCAGTAGCAGTGCTAGTCACCCAAGGAAACACCGCAGCATCAACAGAGTTTATTTGGAGGGGATGAGGGCGATTTTGGAAAAATGGGGATCTGGCCAAAAACACCATGACGCCGGGGTCATAGAAAATTAATGTGAAAAAATAAAATTTTCACTAGGCAGAATTTTGACATCCAGTAGCAGTGCTAGACATCAAAGGAAACTCTGCAGCATCAACAGAGTTGTTTTGGAGAGGATGAGGGCAATTTAGGAAAAATGGTGTTCTGGCCAAAAAAACCATGACACCGGGGTCAGGCAAAATTCAGGTTAAAAAAAACTTTCCCTAGGCAGAATTTTGACATGCAGGAGCAGTGCTACTCACCATAGGTAACTGTGCAGCATCAACAGAGATGATTGGGAGAGGTTGATTGCGATTTTGGAAAAATGGTCTTCTGGCCAAAAATCCATTACCCCGGGTCATTCAAAATTCATGTGAAAAAATAAAATTTCCCCTAGCCAAAATTTTGACATGCAGTAGCAGTGCTAGACACCCAAGGAAACTCTGCAGCATCAACAGAGTTGATTGGGAGAGGATAAGGGCGATTTTGGAAAAATGGTCTTCTTGTCAAAAATCCATTACCCCTGGGTCATTCAAATTCATGTGAAAAAATAAAATTTTCCCTAAGCAGTATTTTGACATGCAGGAGAAATGCTATTCAACCAAGGAAACTCTGCAGCATCAACAGAGATGATTGGGAGAGTATTTGGGCGATTTTGGAAAAATGGGGTTCTGGAAAAAAAAACATGACCCCGGGGTCATGGAAAATTCAGGTGAAAAAATAAAATTTTCCCTAACCATATTTTGACATGCAGTAGCAGTGCTAGTCAACCAAGTTAACACTGCAGCATCAACAGAAATTATTTGGAGGAGATGAGGGCGATTTTGAAAAAACGGGGATCTGGCCAAAAACACCATGACACCGGGGTCGTGGAAAATTAATGTGAAAAAATAAAATTTTCACTAGGCAGAATTTTGACATGCAGTAGCAGTGCTAGACACCAAAGGAAACTCTGCAGCATCAACAGAGATGATTGGGAGAGGATGAGGCAATTTTGGAAAATTGGGTTCTGGCCAAAAAACCATGACCCCGGGTCAGGCAAAATTCAGGTGAAAAAATAACTTTCCCTAGGCAGAATTTTGACATGCAGGAGCAGTGCTACTCACCAGAGGTAACTGTGCAGCATCAACAGAGATGATTGGGAGAGGTTGATTGCGATTTTGGAAAAATGGTCTTCTGGCCAAAAATCCATTACCCCGGGGTCATTCAAAATTCATGTGAAAAAATAAAATTTTCCCTAAGCAGTATTTTGACATGCAGGAGAAATGCTATTCACCCAAGGAAACTATGCAGCATCAACAGAGATGATTGGGAGAGTATGAAGGCGATTTTGGAAAAATGGGGTTCTGGAAAAAAAATCATGACCCCGGGGTCATGGAAAATTCAGGTGAAAAAATAAAATTTCCCCTAGCCAGAATTTTGACATGCAGTAGCAGTGCTAGACACCCAAGGAAACTCTGCAGCATCAACAGATTTGATTGGAAGAGGATAAGGGCAATTTTGGAAAAATGGTCTTCTGGTCAAAAATCCATTACCCTGCGGTCATTCAAAATTCATGTAAAAAATAAAATTTTCCCTAAGCAGTATTTTGACATGCAGGAGAAATGCTATTCACCCAAGGAAACTCTGCAGCATCAACAGAGTTGTTTGGGAGAGGATGAGGGCGATTTTGGGAAAATGGGGTTCTGGCCAAAAAAAACATGACCCCGGAGTCATGGAAAGTTCAGGTGAATAAATAAAATTTTCCCTAAGCATATTTTGACATGCAGTAGCAGTGCTAGTCACCCAAGGAAACACCGCAGCATCAACAGAGTTTATTTGGAGGGGATGAGGGCGATTTTGGAAAAATGGGATCTGGCCAAAAACACCATGACGCCGGGGTCATAGAAAATTAATGTGAAAAAATAAAATTTTCACTAGGCAGAATTTTGACATCCAGTAGCAGTGCTAGACATCAAAGGAAACTCTGCAGCATCAACAGAGTTGTTTTGGAGAGGATGAGGGCAATTTAGGAAAAATGGTGTTCTGGCCAAAAAAACCATGACACCGGGGTCAGGCAAAATTCAGGTTAAAAAAACTTTCCCTAGGCAGAATTTTGACATGCAGGAGCAGTGCTACTCACCATAGGTAACTGTGCAGCATCAACAGAGATGATTGGGAGAGGTTGATTGCGATTTTGGAAAAATGGTCTTCTGGCCAAAAATCCATTACCCCGGGGTCATTCAAAATTCATGTGAAAAAATAAAATTTCCCCTAGCCAAAATTTTGACATGCAGTAGCAGTGCTAGACACCCAAGGAAACTCTGCAGCATCAACAGAGTTGATTGGGAGAGGATAAGGGCGATTTTGGAAAAATGGTCTTCTTGTCAAAAATCCATTACCCCTGGGTCATTCAAAATTCATGTGAAAAAATAAAATTTTCCCTAAGCAGTATTTTGACATGCAGGAGAAATGCTATTCAACCAAGGAAACTCTGCAGCATCAACAGAGATGATTGGGAGAGTATTTGGGCGATTTTGGAAAAATGGGGTTCTGGAAAAAAAACATGACCCCGGGGTCATGGAAAATTCAGGTGAAAAAATAAAATTTTCCCTAACCATATTTTGACATGCAGTAGCAGTGCTAGTCAACCAAGTTAACACTGCAGCATCAACAGAAATTATTTGGAGGAGATGAGGGCGATTTTGGAAAAAACGGGGATCTGGCCAAAAACACCATGACAACACCATGACACCGGGGTCGTGGAAAATTAATGTGAAAAAATAAAATTTTCACTAGGCAGAATTTTGACATGCAGTAGCAGTGCTAGACACCAAAGGAAACTCTGCAGCATCAACAGAGATGATTGGGAGAGGATGAGGGCAATTTTGGAAAAATGGGGTTCTGGCCAAAAAAACCATGACCCCGGGGTCAGGCAAAATTCAGGTGAAAAAATAACTTTCCCTAGGCAGAATTTTGACATGCAGGAGCAGTGCTACTCACCATAGGTAACTGTGCAGCATCAACAGAGATGATTGGGAGAGGTTGATTGCGATTTTGGAAAAATGGTCTTCTGGCCAAAAATCCATTACCCCGGGGTCATTCAAAATTCATGTGAAAAAATAAAATTTTCCCTAAGCAGTATTTTGACATGCAGGAGAAATGCTATTCACCCAAGGAAACTCTGCAGCATCAACAGAGATGATTGGGAGAGTATGAAGGCAATTTTGGAAAAATGGGGTTCTGGAAAAAAAAACATGACCCCGGGGTCATGGAAAATTCAGGTGAAAAAATAAAATTTCCCCTAGCCAGAATTTTGACATGCAGTAGCAGTGCTAGTCACCCAAGGTAACTCTGCAGCATCAACAGAGTTGATTGGGAGAGGATAAGGGCGATTTTGGAAAAATGGTCTTCTGGTCAAAAATCCATTACCCCGGGGTCATTCAAAATTCATGTGAAAAAATAAAATTTTCCCTAAGCAGTATTTTGACATGCAGGAGATATGCTATTCAACCAAGGAAACTCTGCAGCATCAACAGAGATGATTGGGAGAGTATGAGGGCGATTTGGAAAAATGGGGTTCTGGCCAAAAAAAACATGACCCCGGGGTCAGGCAAAATTCAGGTGAAAAAAAAACTTTCCCTAGGCAGAAATTTTTACATGCAGGAGCAGTGCTACTCACCATAGGTAACTGGGCAGCATCAACAGAGATGATTGGGAGAGGTTGATTGCGATTTTGGAAAAATGGTCTTCTGGCCAAAAATCCATTACCCCGGGGTCATTCAAAATTCATGTGAAAAAATAAAATTTTCCCTAAGCAGTATTTTGACATGCAGGAGAAATGCTATTCACCCAAGGAAACTCTGCAGCATCAACAGAGTTGTTTGGGAGAGGATGAGGGCGATTTTGGAAAAATGGGTTCTGGCCAAAAAAAACATGACCCCGGAGTCATGGAAAATTCAGGTGAAAAATAAAATTTTCCCTAAGCATATTTTGACATGCAGTAGCAGTGCTAGTCACCCAAGGAAACACTGCAGCATCAACAGAGATTATTTGGAGGGATGAGGGCGATTTTGGAAAAATGGGGATCTGTCAAAAAACACCATGACCCCGGGGGTCATAGAAAATTAATGTGAAAAAATAAAATTTTCACTAGGCAGAATTTTGACATGCAGTAGCAGTGCTAGACATCAAAGGAAACTCTGCAGCATCAACAGAGTTATTTTGGAGAGGATGAGGGCAATTTTGGAAAAATGGGGTTTTGGCCAAAAAAACCATGACCCCGGGGTCAGGCAAAATTCAGGTGAAAAAAAAACTTTCCCTAGCAGAATTTTGACATGCAGGAGCAGTGCTACTCACCATAGGTAACTGTGCAGCATCAACAGAGATGATTGGGAGAGGTTGATTGCGATTTTGGAAAAATGGTCTTCTGGCCAAAAATCCATTACCCCGGGGTCATTTAAAATTCATGTAAAAAAATAAAATTTTCCCTAAGCAGTATTTGACATGCAGGAGAAATGCTATTCACCCAAGGAAAATCTGCAGCATCAACAGAGTTGTTTGGGAGAGGATGAGGGCGATTTTGGAAAAATGGGGTTCTGGCCAAAAAAAACATGACCCCGGAGTCATGGAAAATTCTGGTGAAAAAATAAAATTTTCCCTAAGCATATTTTGACATGCAGTAGCAGTGCTAGTCACCCAAGGAAACACTGCAACATCAACAGAGATTATTTGGAGGGGATGAGGGCGATTTTGGAAAAATGGGGATCTGGCCAAAAACACCATGATTCCGGGGTCATAGAAAATTAATGTGAAAAAATAAAATTTTCACTAGGCAGAATTTTGACATGCAGTAGCACTGCTAGACATCAAAGGAAACTCTGCAGCAACAACAGAGATGATTGGGAGAGGATGAGGGCTATTTTGGAAAATGGGTTCTGGCCAAAAAAACCATGACCCCGGGGTCAGGCAAAATTCAGGTGAAAAAAAAACTTTCCCTAGGCAAGATTTTGACATGCAGGAGCAGTGCTACTCACCATAGGTAACTGTGCAGCATCAACAGAGATGATTGGGAGAGGTTGATTGCGATTTTGGAAAAATGGTCTTCTGGCCAAAAATCATTAACCCGGGTTCATTCAAATTTCATGTGAAAAAATAAAATTTTCCCTAAGCAGTATTTTGACATGCAGGAGAAATGCTATTCACCCAAGGAAACTCTGCAGCATCAACAGAGTTGTTTGGGAGAGGATGAGGGCGATTTTGGAAAAATGGGGTTCTGGCCAAAAAAAACATGACCCCCGGAGTCATGGAAAATTCAGGTGAATAAATAAAATTTTCCCTAAGCATATTTTGACATGCAGTAGCAGTGCTAGTCACCCAAGGAAACACCGCAGCATCAACAGAGATTATTTGGAGGGGATGAGGGCGATTTTGGAAAAATGGGGATCTGGCCAAAAACACCATGAAAATTAATAGAAAATTAATGTGAAAAAATAAAATTTTCACTAGGCAGAATTTTGACATCCAGTAGCAGTGCTAGACATCAAAGGAATCTCTGCAGCATCAACGGAGTTGTTTTGGAGAGGATGAGGGCAATTTAGGAAAAATGGGGTTCTGGCCAAAAAAACCATGACCCCGGGGTCAGGCAAAATTCAGGTTAAAAAAAACTTTCCCTAGGCAGAATTTTGACATGCAGGAGCAGTGCTACTCACCATAGGTAACTGTGCAGCATCAACAGAGATGATTGGGAGAGGTTGATTGCGATTTTGGAAAAATGGTCTTCTGGAAAAAAATCCATTACCCCGGGGTCATTCAAAATTCATGTGAAAAAATAAAATTTTCCCTAAGCAGTATTTTGACATGCAGGAGAAATGCTATTCACCCAAGGAAACTCTGCAGCATCAACAGAGATGATTGGGAGAGTATGAAGGCAATTTTGGAAAAATGGGGTTCTGGAAAAAAAAACATGACCCCGGGGTCAGGCAAAATTCAGGTGAAAAAATAAAATTTCACCTAGCCAGAATTTTGACATGCAGTAGCAGTGCTAGACACCCAAGGAAACTCTGCAGCATCAACAGAGTTGATTGGGAGAGGATAAGGGCGATTGTGGAAAAATGGTCTTCTGGTCAAAAATCCATTACCCCGGGGTCATTCAAAATTCATGTGAAAAAATAAAATTTTCCCTAAGCAGTATTTTGACATGCAGGAGAAATGCTATTCACCCAAGGAAACTCTGCAGCATCAACGGAGTTGATTGGGAGAGGATGAGGGCGATTTTGGAAAAATGGGGTTCTGGCCAAAAAAAACATGACCCCGGGGTCATGGAAAATTCAGGTGAAAAAATAAAATTTCCCTAGCCAGAATTTTGACATGCAGTAGCAGTGCTAGTCACCCAAGGTAACTCTGCAGCATCAACAGAGTTGTTTGGGAGAGGATGAGGGCGATTTTGGAAAAATGGGGTTCTGGCCAAAAAAAACATGACCCCGGAGTCATGGAAAATTCAGGTGAAAAAATAAAATTTTCCCTAAGCATATTTTGACATGCAGTAGCAGTGCTAGTCACCCAAGGAAACACTGCAGCATCAACAGAGATTATTTGGAGGGGATGAGGGCGATTTTGGAAAAATGGGGATCTGTCCAAAAACACCATGACCCCGGGGTCATAGAAAATTAATGTGAAAAAATAAAATTTTCACTAGGCAGAATTTTGACATGCAAGTAGCAGTGCTAGACATCAAAGGAAACTCTGCAGCATCAACAGAGTTAGTTTGGAGAGGATGAGGGCAATTTTGGAAAAATGGGGTTTTGGCCAAAAAAAACCATGACCCCGGGGTCAGGCAAAATTCAGGTGAAAAAAAAACTTTCCCTAGGCAGAATTTTGACATGCAGGAGCAGTGCTACTCACCATAGGTAACTGTGCAGCATCAACAGAGATGATTGGGAGAGGTTGATGCGATTTTGGAAAAATGGTCTTCTGGCCAAAAATCCATTACCCCGGGGTCATTTAAAATTCATGTAAAAAAATAAAATTTTCCCTAAGCAGTATTTTGACATGCAGGAGAAATGCTATTCACCCAAGGAAAATCTGCAGCATCAACAGAGTTGTTTGGGAGAGGATGAGGGCGATTTGGAAAAATGGGGTTCTGGCCAAAAAAAAACATGACCCCGGAGTCATGGAAAATTCTGGTGAAAAAATAAAATTTTCCCTAAGCATATTTGACATGCAGTAGCAGTGCTAGTCACCCAAGGAAACACTGCAACATCAACAGAGATTATTTGGAGGGGATGAGGGCGATTTTGGAAAAATGGGGATCTGGCCAAAAACACCATTATTCCGACGTCATAGAAAATTAATGTGAAAAAATAAAATTTTCACTAGGCAGAATTTTGACATGCAGTAGCACTGCTAGACATCAAAGGAAACTCTGCAGCAACAACAGAGATGATTGGGAGAGGATGAGGGCTATTTTGGAAAAATGGGGTTCTGGCCAAAAAAACCATGACCCCGGGGTCAGCAAAATTCAGTGAAAAAAAAACTTTCCCTAGGCAAGATTTTGACATGCAGGAGCAGTGCTACTCACCATAGGTAACTGTGCAGCATCAACAGAGATGATTGGGAGAGGTTGATTGCGATTTTGGAAAAATGGTCTTCTGGCCAAAAATCCATTACCCCGGGGTCATTCAAAATTCATGTGAAAAAATAAAATTTTCCCTAAGCAGTATTTTGACATGCAGGAGAAATGCTATTCACCCAAGGAAACTCTGCAGCTTCAACAGAGATGATTGGGAGAGTATGAAGGTGATTTTGGAAAAATGGGGTTCTGGAAAAAAAAACATGACCCGGGGTCATGGAAAATTCAGGTGAAAAAATAAAATTTCCCCTAGCCAGAATTTTGACATGCAGTAGCAGTGCTAGACACCCAAGGTAACTCTGCAGCATCAACAGAGTTGATTGGGAGAGGATAATGGCGATTTTGGAAAAATGGTCTTCTGGTCAAAAATCCATTACCCCGGGGTCATTCAAAATTCATGTGAAAAAATAAAATTTTCCCTAAGCAGTATTTTGACATGCAGGAGAAATGCTATTCAACCAAGGAGACTCTGCAGCATCAACAGAGATGATTGGGAGAGTATGAGGGCGATTTTGGAAAAATGGGGTTCTGGAAAAAAAAAACATGACCCCGGGGTCAGGCAAAATTTAGGTGAAAAAATAAAATTTCCCCTAGCCAGAATTGTGACATGCAGTAGCAGTGCTAGACACCCAAGGAAACTCTGCAGCATCAACGGAGTTGATTGGGAGAGGATGAGGGCGATTTTGGAAAAATGGGGTTCTGGCCAAAAAAAAACATGACCCCGGGGTCATGGAAAATTCAGGTGAAAAAATAAAATTTTCCCTAACCATATTTTGACATGCAGTAGCAGTGCTAGTCAACCAAGTTAACACTGCAGCATCAACAGAGATTATTTGGAGGGGATGAGGGCGATTTTGGAAAAAATGGGGATCTGGCCAAAAACACCATGACGCCGGGGTCATAGAAAATTAATGTGAAAAAATAAAATTTTCACTAGGCAGAATTTTGACATCCAGTAGCAGTGCTAGACATCAAAGGAAACTCTGCAGCATCAACAGAGTTGTTTTGGAGAGGATGAGGGCAATTTAGGAAAATGGTGTTCTGGCCAAAAAAACCATGACCCCGGGGTCAGGCAAAATTAAGGTTAAAAAAAACTTTCCCTAGGCAGAATTTTGACATGCAGGAGCAGTGCTACTCACCATAGGTAACTGTGCAGCATCAACAGAGATGATTGGGAGAGGTTGATTGCGATTTTAGAAAAATGGTCTTCTGGCCAAAAATCCATTACCCCGGGGTCATTCAAAATTCATGTGAAAAAATAAAATTTTCCCTAAGCAGTATTTTGACATGCAGGAGAAATGCTATTCAACCAAGGAAACTCTGCAGCATCAACAGAGATGATTGGGAGAGTATTTGGGCGATTTTGGAAAAATGGGGTTCTGGAAAAAAAAAACATGACCCCGGGGTCATGGAAAATTCAGGTGAAAAAATAAAATTTTCCCTAACCATATTTTGACATGCAGTAGCAGTGCTAGTCACAAAGTTAACACTGCAGCATCAACAGAAATTATTTGGAGGAGATGAGGGCGATTTTGGAAAAAACGGGGATCTGGCAAAAAACACCATGACACCGGGGTCATGGAAAATTAATGTGAAAAAATAAAATTTTCACTAGGCAGAATTTTGACATGCAGTAGCAGTGCTAGACACCCAAGGAAACTCTGCAGCATCAACAGAGATGATTGGGAGAGGTTGATTGCGATTTTGGAAAAATGGTCTTCTGGCCAAAAATCCATTACCCCGGGGTCATTCAAAATTCATGTGAAAAAATAAAATTTTCCCTAAGCAGTATTTTGACATGCAGTAGCAGTGCTAGTCACCCAAGGAAACACTGCAGCATCAACAGAGATTATTTGGAGGGGATGAGGGCGATTTTGGAAAAATGGGGATCTGGCCAAAAACACCATGACGCCGGGGTCATAGAAAATTAATGTGAAAAAATAAAATTTTCACTAGGCAGAATTTTGACATGCAGTAGCAGTGCTAGACATCAAAGGAAACTCTGCAGCAACAACAGAGATGATTGGGAGAGGATGAGGGCAATTTTGGAAAAATGGGGTTCTGGCCAAAAAAACCATGACCCCGGGGTCAGGCAAAATTCAGGTGAAAAAAAACTTTCCCTAGGCAAGATTTTGACATGCAGGAGCAGTGCTACTCACCATAGGTAACTGTGCAGCATCAACAGAGATGATTGGGAGAGGTTGATTGCGATTTTGGAAAAATGGTCTTCTGGCCAAAAATCCATTACCCCGGGATCATTCAAAATTCATGTGAAAAAATAAAATTTTCCCTAAGCAGTATTTTGACATGCAGGAGAAATGCTATTCACCAAGGAAACTATGCAGCATCAACAGAGATGATTGGGAGAGTATGAAGGCGATTTTGGAAAAATGGGGTTCTGGAAAAAAAAACATGACCCCGGGGTCATGGAAAATTCAGGTGAAAAAATAAAATTTCCCCTAGCCAGAATTTTGACATGCAGTACCAGTGCTAGACACCCAAGGTAACTCTGCAGCATCAACTGAGTTGATTGGGAGAGGATAATGGCGATTTTGGAAAAATGGTCTTCTGGTCAAAAATCCATTACCCCGGGGTCATTCAAAATTCATGTGAAAAAATAAAATTTTCCCTAAGCAGTATTTTGACATGCAGGAGAAATGCTATTCAACCAAGGAAACTCTGCAGCATCAACAGAGATGATTGGGAGAGTATGAGGGCGATTTTGGAAAAATGGGGTTCTGGAAAAAAAAACATGACCCCGGGGTCAGGCAAAATTTAGGTGAAAAAATAAAATTTCCCCTAGCCAGAATTGTGACATGCAGTAGCAGTGCTAGACACCCAAGGAAACTCTGCAGAATCAACGGAGTTGATTGGGAGAGGATGAGGGGCGATTTTGGAAAAATGGGGTTCTGGCCAAAAAAAACATGACCCCGGGGTCATGGAAAATTCAGGTGAAAAAATAAAATTTTCCCTAACCATATTTTGACATGCAGTAGCAGTGCTAGTCAACCAAGTTAACACTGCAGCATCAACAGAGATTATTTGGAGGGGATGAGGGCGATTTTGGAAAAAATGGGGATCTGGCCAAAAACACCATGACGCCGGGGTCATAGAAAATTAATGTGAAAAAATAAAATTTTCACTAGGCAGAATTTTGACATCCAGTAGCAGTGCTAGACATCAAAGGAAACTCTGCAGCATCAACAGAGTTGTTTTGGAGAGGATGAGGGCAATTTAGGAAAAATGGTGTTCTGGCAAAAAAAACCATGACCCCGGGGTCAGGCAAAATTCAGGTTAAAAAAAACTTTCCCTAGGCAGAATTTTGACATGCAGGAGCAGTGCTACTCACCATAGGTAACTGTGCAGCATCAACAGAGATGATTGGGAGAGGTTGATTGCGATTTTGGAAAAATGGTCTTCTGGCCAAAAATCCATTACCCCGGGGTCATTCAAAATTCATGTGAAAAAATAAAATTTCCCCTAGCCAAAATTTTGACATGCAGTAGCAGTGCTAGACACCCAAGGAAACTCTGCAGCATCAACAGAGTTGATTGGGAGAGGATAAGGGCGATTTTGGAAAAATGGTCTTCTGGTCAAAAATCCATTACCCCAGGGTCATTCAAAATTCATGTGAAAAAATAAAATTTTCCCTAAGCAGTATTTTGACATGCAGGAGAAATGCTATTCAACCAAGGAAACTCTGCAGCATCAACAGAGATGATTGGGAGAGTATTTGGGCGATTTTGGAAAAATGGGGTTCTGGAAAAAAAAACATGACCCCGGGGTCATGGAAAATTCAGGTGAAAAAATAAAATTTTCCCTATCCATATTTTGACATGCAGTAGCAGTGCTAGTCAACCAAGTTAACACTGCAGCATCAACAGAAATTATTTGGAGGAGATGAGGGCGATTTTGGAAAAAACGGGGATCTGGCCAAAAACACCATGACACCGGGGTCATGGAAAATTAATGTGAAAAAATAAAATTTTCACTAGGCAGAATTTTGACATGCAGTAGCAGTGCTAGACACCAAAGGAAACTCTGCAGCATCAACAGAGATAATTGGGAGAGGATGAGGGCAATTTTGGAAAAATGGGGTTCTGGCCAAAAAAACCATGACCCCGGGGTCAGGCAAAATTCAGGTGAAAAAATAACTTTCCCTAGGCAGAATTTTGACATGCAGGAGCAGTGCTACTCACCATAAGTAACTGTGCAGCATCAACAGAGATGATTGGGAGAGGTTGATTGCGATTTTGGAAAAATGGTCTTCTGGCCAAAAATCCATTACCCCGGGGTCATTCAAAATTCATGTGAAAAAATAAAATTTTCCCTAAGCAGTATTTTGACATGCAGGAGAAATGCTATTCACCCAAGGAAACTCTGCAGCATCAACAGAGATGATGGGGAGAGTATGAGGGCGATTTTGGAAAAATGGGGTTCTGGAAAAAAAAAACAGGACCCCGGGGTCATGGAAAATTGAGGTGAAAAAATAAAATTTCCCCTAGCCAGAATTTTGACATGCATTAGCAGTGCTAGTCACCCAAGTTAACACTGCAGCATCAACAGAGATTATTTGGAGGGGATGAGGGCGATTTTGGAAAAATGGGGTTCTGGCCAAAAAAAACATGACCCCGGGGTCATGGAAAATTCAGGTGAAAAAATAAAATTTTCCCTAACCATATTTTGACATGCAGTAGCAGTGCTAGTCAACCAAGTTAACACTGCAGCATCAACAGAGATTATTTGGAGGGGATGAGGGCGATTTTGGAAAAAATGGGGATCTGGCCAAAAACACCATGACGCCGGGGTCATAGAAAATTAATGTGAAAAAATAAAATTTTCACTAGGCAGAATTTTGACATCCAGTAGCAGTGCTAGACATCAAAGGAAACTCTGCAGCATCAACAGAGTTGTTTTGGAGAGGATGAGGGCAATTTAGGAAAAATGGTGTTCTGGCCAAAAAAACCATGACCCCGGGGTCAGGCAAAATTCAGGTTAAAAAAAACTTTCCCTAGGCAGAATTTTGACATGCAGGAGCAGTGCTACTCACCATAGGTAACTGTGCAGCATCAACAGAGATGATTGGGAGAGGTTGATTGCGATTTTGGAAAAATGGTCTTCTGGCCAAAAATCCATTACCCCGGGGTCATTCAAAATTCATGTGAAAAAATAAAATTTCCCCTAGCCAAAATTTTGACATGCAGTAGCAGTGCTAGACACCCAAGGAAACTCTGCAGCATCAACAGAGTTGATTGGGAGAGGATAAGGGCGATTTTGGAAAAATGTTCAAAATTCATGTGAAAAAATAAAATTTTCCCTAAGCAGTATTTGACATGCAGGAGAAATGCTATTCAACCAAGGAAACTCTGCAGCATCAACAGAGATGATTGGGAGAGTATTTGGCGATTTTGGAAAAATGGGGTTCTGGAAAAAAAAAACATGACCCCGGGGTCATGGAAAATTCAGGTGAAAAAATAAAATTTCCCCTAGCCAGAATTTTGACATGCAGTAGCAGTGCTAGACACCCAAGGAAACTCTGCAGCATCAACGGAGTTGATTGGGAGAGGATGAGGGCGATTTTGGAAAAATGGTCTTCTGGCCAAAAATCATTACCCCGGGGTCATTCAAAATTCATGTGAAAAAATAAAATTTCCCTAAGCAGTATTA